>NW_027192480.1:1191-46213 GCF_041956645.1 Rasamsonia byssochlamydoides | reverse complement strand
TCAGTTCCGGCGCCTATATAGACCTGCCACCTGGCATCTTCTACCCAAATCAGACTTCTCTTCATCATCATCTCTGACACTTCTTTTTTTTTTAAAAAAAAAATAATAGACACGAAAGACCAGTCTTGACTCCGTAAGTGTAGTTGATCGTCTCTGGACAAAATGTCTGATCTTCTCTCATTCTCCATGCTCAATCATCATAACATTACCATAGCTATTTTCCAGCAAGATGAATCCTCCCCTCCGCATCATAGAATATCTCTCTCATCTTGACCGATCGCAGGTGATCCACTCCCCCACTCAACGAGCAATCATGGTAGAACAAATACCACTTCCCCTGAAACTCCGCAATGGAATGATGCGTTGTCCACCCCAGCACCGGCTCCAGCATGCGTCCTTGGTAGGTGAACGGTCCCCAGGGACTGTCCCCCGTCGCGTAGACGAGATAGTGCGTGTCGCCGGTGGAATACGAGAAGTAGTACTTCCCGTTGTACTTGTGCATCCAGGCTGCTTCGAAGAATCGCCGGTCGTGGTCGTCTGCTGCCAGCGGCTTGCCGTCCTCGTCCAAAATGCGGACTTCTTGCACCGGAGATGCAAACGACAGCATGTCGTCGCTCAGCTGCGCGACTCGTGGACACAGCGCAGGTACATCCTTCCCTGATGGCTCCTGCGGTCCAGCCTTCGACGCATCGAATTTGCCCTCCGTCCAGCACTGTAACTGCCCACCCCAGATCCCGCCAAAGTAGAGGTACGCCTGACCATCCTCGTCGACGAACACCGCGGGGTCGATGCTGTAACTGCCCTTGATCGGCTCCGGTTGAGGTTGAAACGGCCCATACGGCACCTCACTCACCGCGACGCCAATCCGGAAAATACCCTCTTTGTCCCTCGCGGGGAAATAGAAGTAGTACTTGCCATTTTTCGTCGCTGCGTCCGGCGCCCAGAGCTGTTTCGATACCCACGGCACGTCCTTCGCGTGCAGGGCCACGCCGTGGTCCGTCACTTCCCCGCCGACGCGCTCCAGCGACAGTACGTGGTAGTCGACCATGTCATACTGGTCGCCGTTGTCGTTGAAGGCGATGTCCGTCTCGCGGTCGTGCGAGGGGTAGATGTAGAGCTTGCCCTCGAAGACGTGGGCTGAGGGATCGGCGGTGTAGATGTGTGTGACGAGGGGGCGGTCTGTCATGTTGTAGTATAGATATTATGTAGTTTAGGATATATACTATTGTTACTGCCGCAGGGCTGTAGGAGGTAGAATAGGATAGATGGAGTTAGAGATTCCTATCGAGATCGTGAGTCTGGGAGGGAGTAAACGCCTCAATGATTAATGACACAGTTTCGTCAACTGCTGGAATTGAACCAAACCAAGCCAAGCCATCATTAAACTGTCCTGGAAAGATGGATGGTTAGTTGTGAGTTTTATCCGGAATAGCCTAAGTTGGGAACTTCTAGGTACCTCCAGGTTTCGTGACTTGAAACTTTATAGGCATTATGCCAACCCCGCCAAAAGTATGTACAGTACATATATGCATGCAAGTAGCGGCTAATTAACTCATTAATTAATTAAATGCACGGGATTGGCTGTGGTGTTATGTGAAGTAGGCAAAGTGATAAAAAGTAATAATTTATTTATTGAGCGATGATGATGAATGATCATGAGCCCTTTCTGGTGATATATGATAGACAAGGAGAAATAAATAAATAAATGTAGGACAGCTATAGATCACACGAGAAGCATGCCCTCCAAAACCACCTAAACATAATTTTGTTTCTCAGTTAACTTGTATCAGTGAAAGGGTATAATATAAAGAAAATAGAATATATTCTAGTTAGATCAGATTAAATTTTTGAAGAGATTTTGTTCCCTCTTCTCTTCACTTTTCTTTTTGTAGAAAAAAAAATGAAAAAGGGAATTTTTTTTTCTAGGTAAAATAGAGTTACTCAAGTTTTCATTTAAAAATATATATTTGGGAATAGACCATGTCTTTACTTTGACATTTGTTTGTACAAGAGCAAAATTATCATTTTCCAAGCATAAAGAAACGAGAAGAAATCGTATAGAGAGTTAAAAATATATTTTCTTTTCTCTTCTTCGCTTTTCTTTTTCTCTCTTTTTTCCTTTTTTTATTTCTTTTTTTTTTTCCTTTTCAAAAAAGTAGTCCAGGAAAATTAATCACTCATGAGAGAACAAATAAGGTAATGGTGTCTTAGTAAAACGAAAAGGACAGAAAGAAGGAATGATAGAAAACAATCATGGTATCAGGTATATAGTGCAGGATACGACGTATATATGGTTGCCATATATTGAAATGTAGGAGAGAGAGCACATCAATTAATTATAGGAGCAACAAGAGGACTTGCATTAGAGTCGATTTGATTCATTCAATCTACCATACAATATAAATTTAATAATATATTATGGAGTGCTATACGTTCTACCGGCCTTTTACAGAGTGCATACTAGAATGTAAAGTAACCTATTATAGTCATTCAATAGTAGTTGCTCGGTCTCCTGTCTACTCCTTCCAGGCCTCAAATCGCTGAAAGAGAAGCCAATGAAGTACATTATCCTTAGCAATAGAGGGTTTTCCTCTTACTCCCCTATGCGCTGAATACCCAGTAAAAGTATGGATGCTAAATTGCCACAAGACGAAATCACTACTAAGCAGTAATGACACATCACAAACCTAACAGACAACTGTTTGTAGACCTCGACGCTTCAAGATAGGGGTTTGGAGTCGCCATATATCGTAGCACTCAGCCAACACTGAAGAATAACCAGACCGCGAATAGAAATTCTAGATAGCTGATATTCTTCCTCAGCAAGCTGTCTTCGCACGCAGAATTCAAGTATTGGCAAATAGTGTTGGAAGTAGCATGTTTATTTGGACCATCCATAGAGCCTGCAATCTTATTAAGGGATCTTCCAAAGCACCAATTATTTAATATACAGGGACTGCTAACCTCGCTCAATACACATATATCAAGTTTTCCACAAACAAATTAAACACTCAATGAATTCAAGCAGCATAGTATTGGAATCAATTTTATCTGGATATTCGACACCAGCCTAGATACTCCAACATGTTAGCAGATGCATTATCTTGAGGAGAACAGCAAGGCCTAAAGTCAATGAGGATTCAACTGTGCTCGAAGAAATTTTTAATGTATTGCACTCTTGCACGTAGAATGTTTGATGATATCTTTTACCAAAGATACTCCCTACTGTCTGCCTTCTTCCTCTCCTTGATGCCTTGCTGAGTTTACTCTTAGCCAAGTCGACCTTGCAACATCCTGCAATAAGGAAGGCATGAATGAGAGCAATTTACTCTGACTCAAGTCAAAGCCACACTTGCGATGAGTGACGACCCTTCCAGAACTTCTGCCAGTTAATTCAAACCTGACGCCTCCACTGGTTACGTACGCAAGCGGCGTACACTCGACTCAACTCGACTTCCTCAGGGACATGTAGAACATGAATGTTGATCAGATAACTTGCGTATCACATAGCGGCAGGTCTGGCTGGAATGTCACATGGAGTTGAAGTTCTAGCGTAATCCAGAATACAACACGGAGCCTTAGAAACGAATTTATCTGAACCAATTACATCGTCGATTGCGAATGAATACTCCGCAGTCCGTACTCCATACTCCGTACTCTGTACAGCCGGTTGACTTGGGCGATGTCCAAGCTGTCAAGCTTAACGCGCGTCTTGAGCTGATCTTTTTGGCCAGACGTCGGGAGGCAGGCAAATGGACACCAATGGACACCAATTTAGGGCTGCCAGAGGCCCGGCTAGCGAAGAAAGATGGAATATTCTTATCGCAAAAATAGGGCTGGCCTTCGCCAGCTCAGCCTGAGAAGTGGAGACGGAAAAGAGAAGAGGCGGTGATGATCGACACTTGATCGACATTTGCCGCGTGTACTCGGTACCTGGCGTCCGGCGAGCGGTTCGCGCCAATGGGAAATAAGATACCTTTTGATGACATTGCTAGTTTGAATGGGTATCGACATGTTAACTGGTGTCTATACGACTGACTTGAAATCTTGGCAGTCGTTCCGCGTCTGGTCGTCTAAACAGATATGAGATACTGATTGAACAATCACCAGAAACAATGTCACTTAGAAAAGAAGGACGAATTGAAGGCAGTAAGATCTGGACTGAAAAACTACATGCGTCTACAGAGTACGCACTAATAAGATATTTAACAGAAGTGTCCGGACCCATTGTCGTAGACGTGGAGCTATTTGCACTCGTACAGCCTTGTGCTCCGTAAGCCAGCGGATCCTGACTTATCGGATTAGATCAGTCAGTGCCTTCGTTCAAGTCATCAACTCTGTATGGCCGACCAGAAGAATCTCGACTTCTAGCACTCCTGACCGTGCACGCTGAATGAGGCGAGTGGAGATGGCTGACGAAGACCATGACGAAGCAGAATGGCAACTCTCCAGACCAAATGACAGAATGTGATGACGCTTCATCTTTCTAAGAATGGATCAATATGTCCACGTTCACGACTATAAAGAGGGAGAGAAGACACGGAAGATTCGTTTCCATCATCAGCTCGACTCAACACAAAATCGATCTGAAGTTCAATCTCAGTCTTCCAATTCCATCATCTCTTCTCATCTCGTTTGATACCTCGTCTCAAAATGAAGGTTGTTACTCTCGTCTCGGCTTTCATGCTGGCAAGCCTTGCTTCGGCTGCGGCGGTGGCGCCCAACGGCAATGCTGGTATGTATAAGATTCCTCTGTTCAAGAGCATGCTGATCCTGACTTGTATCTGTCATAGACCACCGTCACCCTCCGCCTCCGGCTCAGCTGCCGACTACAACCGACAAGCCTCTGCCTCCTCCGACCGACAAGCCGAAGCCTCCTAGCGTGAAGCGCGAGGAAGATCAGAATCTTCCACAACCTCCTCTGGCAGGGGAGCCTCAGCCTCCAGCTGGCAAACCGCAGCCTCCTCCGACCGACAAGCCCAAGAATCCCAAGGACAAGCGCGAGGAAAAGCAGCAGCACCAGCAGCACCCTCCGCCTCCGCCTCCAACTGACAAGCCGAAGCCTCCCCATGCTAAGCGCGAGGAAAACCAGCAGCACCCTCCGCCACCCCCTCCGACTGACAAGCCGAAGCCTGCGAAGGCTGACAAGCATCAGCCTCCCCATGCCAAGCGCGAGGAAGATCACCAGAACCCTCCGCCGCCCCCTCCGACTGGAAAGCCTGAGCATCCTGCTCCCAAGCCTCAACCTCAGCACTAGAGTCGTTGAGATGCTGTCCCTTCTGTCACTCTCCCAGACTGTGTGAAATGAATGCAGAGATCTCACTTCCTCACCAGACAAGAACTTTATTCGAAATCTCTGTGTCTGTCTATCGTGTCCGAATTGGCAGCGCCAGACAAGGTCTGAAGAAATAGGATCGGAAAGGATTGGAAAGGAGGTGCAAAGCACAAACATTTTTTCTCTTTTTTCTTTGACTCCCTCATTATCATTTTTATTGATTTTTGTCACTCATTGTATTATTTATTCCTCGATAGACTGTCTTTCTTTTCTGTGGATTTGTTCTTTAATAGAACTGAACTTTGTTTGAATTAATTAACAATCTCTTCTCTATGATAAAAAATTGGAATGAAATTCCCAAATTAACCCAATTCGGCGTCTTGTCATTGAAAAGACAGAAGAAAAGGGGCAGGAAAAGGAAAATGCATTATTACTCAACAAGGCATAAATTAGGACAAGCCCTCCTGCGCCAGTGGCTTTAAAAGGACGATTAGGACTAGGGTGAATGACTTATAACGAAATATTAATATTTGCACACTCGATAAACAGTATGTTTCAGAGGGATAAGGAGGTTGTGGCTGAAGTCCTTATCGCGGCCCTTTGTGTAAGTCGTGTGGGACAATGATTTTACCTTGGAATAAAGCTTGATCCACAGTGCAGAACCCAATTGGATGACATTCTATCCCAATCAGTGTATATCATATCATCGTGCTAGAATTCAAATGGCGTGGTATAAAATCGGAGAACGAAAAAGGAAATGTCATCAGCGAGTCTGGCTCCGGTCCAGTTTTATTACTCATAATCACTCACAATCGCTCATGATTAACCTTAGAAAGTAATCCGAATCCATTTGGTTCGGTCTACCCCATAGAATTCAACTGCTAGATACAAGAATAGTATAACATTGCTGAAGAATCGCATCAAGATGTATTCAATAAATTCGATATCTCATCGTACCGAGCTGTATCTATGCTGTCACCATGCACCTGCAGATAGAGGTCGTGTCTGCAGAGTGCGTCTGGCCGTCGACCCGACCGGACAGCCCCGTTAGCGCGCCTCTCTCCATCATTGATGCCACCGTCGCCGATTTCTCCCCTTGCCAGGCGGTGATCCTGTTCGATGCCAACCATGATCCCAATACTTCGTCGCGGCTAACGCCCGACTACTTGCGATCGGCTCTGCAAAAGACGCTGGAGGCATACCCTCAGTGGTGCGGGCGTCTCCATCAAAGCACCTATCAGCCCGGCACTGTACCCAAATCCCACACCCTTCGCTACGGCCGACTCTTTCTCACGTACGGCCGCTCTGATGACCCCGGAGCACTGTTTATCGTCGCAAAAGCAGATCGACCCCTCGCAGAGCTGGTCCCTAGCGGACAGGAGAGTGCCACACGTGATGCTCGCACGTGGAATGCAGCAAACTTCCCAGCAGCGCAGCTGGTGTCCCAGGCCCAATTGTCGACAAAAAACCTCGACGATCCTAGTCTGCCCAGCGTGGTTGTTCAGGTGACGACATTTTCCTGCGGTGGCGTTGCCGTCGCCCTCAAATTTGCCCATCTCTTAGCGGATGCGCACTGCATGGCGTTGTTTGCGCAAGACTGGGCAGCTGTCAGTCACGCTCTTCTGGCAGGCACAGAACTACCTCATTTGTCCCCTCTCTTTGATCCGCAATCACTGGACAAACATGCCGCCGGCAACATCGATGCTCCGCACCCTGATTCCCAGCTGGTCGCGCAGGCACATTCCCTGCCATCCCACCGGTACGACTGGTGGATTTCCCACCACGACTGCCCGTATGAAACTCGGACAAAGCATATCCCTATGGAGCTACCAATGGTGCCACACGATCCTCCCGGGCAACGCATGTCCTGGTCAGAATGGGATGTCACGGCTCCCGTGTCCCATTATGTGCTCCATTTTAGCCGGAACGAACTCGATCGTTTGTGGAAGGATGTGTCAGCAGCGGCGAGCATCCCGCTCAGCCGTCAGGATGCGTTGCTGGCTCATCTCTGGTCCTGTATCAACCGGGCCCGTGGACTCAGCGAGGACGACGCCCCCGTCCATCTCGACTAGACCCTGGGTCTGAGGACGCGCACGAGACCGCAACTGCCGCCCAGATTTGTAGGCTCTCCCATTTTCATCGCCGCTATCTCCACCACTGGCCGTGAGGCAGCAACAGGTCACCCGTCGAAGCTAGCCTCGTTGATCCGGTCGACGGTAGCCGTCTTCACGCCGGAGAACGTCGCGGCCCATCTGCACGCGAAAGCCTACGAACAGAATCCCGTCCGCATCTGGGAGGCGATCCTGGGCCGGCGACACTTGTTGGTCACGTCCTGGGTGCACACGGGCATGCACCGGGTGGACTTTGGCACCGACACGCCCCGATACGTCCAGGGCGCCGGTTCCCAAGATCGACGGCCTGTTGCACGTCATGGAAGCGCCCAGTCATTTTGAGAAGGCCAGCTCGTTATCAACGCATTGGACTGACAGTGGGGTCGACGTGCAGCTGTATCTGGCGACGGAGTCGATGGACCGGCTGCTGCAGAACCCGGCGGTGCGGAAGTACAGTGACTAGCTTAGAATCAGTGGAATGATCAAGCAAGCAGATTGGAAATGTCGTATAGAAATTGTGGTTAGAAAAGAGAATTAATGGCAGTTCGTGTCAGCGCCTAGGAGTTCTACGCTGTAGTGCTCTCACCCGTGAACCAAGCAAATACCAGAGACAAAGGAAGGAGATGGAAGCTGATCAGCCTGCTTTCTCATCTTCTTGATATTTTCTTGATCTTTTCTAATCATCGTCGTTCCTTCATGTCGTACTAGGAGTTCTTGTCTAGTCTAGTCAAAATTCAATCATTTTATCGTCTTCATCTGCAGTTTGCAGAAGTCAAGCAGCAACTAGCCGCTCAGCCTGAGCACGGGCGAAATTCCAGTTCAGATGTATTTTGCTTGATAGATGACGTTGTTCTAGTCGCATTGTTCTATGATAGGCATGTAATCTGGCCGTTGATGCTTACCCAGATTAGTCAGCGTTCTTTGCTGGATATCTAGGTGTATGGCACCATGACCCGTGGATGAACCTCATCTGCTGTGTGGATAGTCTGTTCTTGAAGTCATCTCGATACCTGTTTATGGCCCTGTCATCTGATGGTGATCGACGAAGCTGCCACATGGCTGTCAAATAAGGTTCCGAGTCTAACCCCACATTGAATGACATCAAATCCCGACACCATCAACGGGACATTCGGAAGGCCATTGAGGCAACTTCGGTTGTAAATTTCGCGATGGCAAGAGAGGTGAAGAATATTCTGGGGATTTAATGCCCAGGAGATCCTCCTATATCGTATACCTAGATATTTGTTGCATTACAAGCATCCGATCCCTCTTTCCTGTTCAATTAAATTGACTTCGGATCAATTGCTTGGCATGTCGCGTGACAGAAGCAATCATCTTGATTGGCTGTTTGAACTTGAAGTGACCAAAGAGGAAAGATGAAAATTACTCCTCAAAGCATTCATTACAGTGATGATGGAGATGCGGACACAGTCGTGTCTCCATGTCTCTACAAGCTGTCGCTGGCTTGTCCCAACTCTAGCGACTAGAAAATGATCCTCCCGGCCGCGCTTTCCTCTCACATCTCCTCTCTCCGCGCGCTCAGTCGACGCGTACGGGCGTCGTCGCGTGCGGAGCGTCCTCGGGAGTCCCTTCCTCATCGTCTCATCGATGTGTTCCTCCGCACGTGGGACTTGGGCTTTACGGCCTTTGGCGGTCCCCCGGTGCATTTTCAGATCCTGCACAGCCGCTTCGTTGAAGGAAGTGGTGGGAAGGAGAAATGGGTTGATGAGCAGACTGTAGGCGGACAATCTTTCTAGAAGCCAAATCCATACTAACTGACGTGATTAGTATCAAGAGCTCTTCGCTATATGTCAGGCCTTGCCAGGGCCTGGTAGCACGAAGATGCTGTTCTGTCTGACTTTGTTGCATGCGGGGTTCATTCCTGCTGTGTTTGTCTTTTTGATCTGGAGGTAATATTTATTCGAATTTTTATTTTATTCTATTTATCCTTTTTATTTTTATCAACTATCTCCCGCCTTATTGTCAAGTTTATAGACTTGGAATCACACTCACATCTTCTAGCCTCCCCGGAGCAATTGGAATGTACTGCCTCTCCCTCGGAGTCCAGCACATCAATGAGATTCTCCCCCGGCCGGTATACGCGCTTCTCTCTGGGTTGAACGCGTCAACTGTCGGCATCATCGCTCTGGCAGCGGTGCAACTAGCGGAGAAGGCCATCAAGGACAAACTCACCCGCATTCTGGTCATCCTGGGCGCCTGCGCGGGATTATGTTACAACGCCTTGTGGTACTTCCCTGTCCTCATGATCATCGGCGGTCTTGCGACAGTCGTCTGGGATGGATGGCTGAGCCGGAAGATTGGCAAGGCCAGAGCGGCGTTGCAGCGGAGGAACCGCAATTCTCACCACGAGGCCGACGAAACCGGGGCTGCTGAGAATAGTCTTCCGCTTGACGAGAGGAGACAAAGCGTCATTCTCCCTGCAAAGTCGGAGTCGACTGCTCGATCGCGAAAGCAGGGTCCAGCGGAAAGTCTACCACAGAGTTCTTTGAACGTCGCTCCGTCCAGGCACGAGGAGGTCTCTTCAGACCATGCGATTCGAATCAGAGTCGGAATTACCATTACTGTACTATTTTTCGGTATTGACCAGAACCTCTCTTTAATACTTGCACCGAGATTGCTGACACAAACTAGCCTCGTTCATCGCTATACTGGTCGCCCGCGGGGTAGTTCGTCCACCCCCTCTGGCCCTTGATCTCTTTGCCAACATGTACCTGGCCGGCACAATCATCTTCGGCGGAGGGCCCGTCGTCATTCCCCTGCTGCGCTCATACGTCGTCGATCCTGGCTGGGTGTCGAGTCGCGACTTTCTCCTCGGGCTGGCCATAATCCAGGCGTTTCCCGGTCCCAACTTCAACTTTGCCGTCTTTCTGGGCGCACTGGCGATGCTGAAGTCTGGGTATCCTACGATCTTCGGTGCCTTTCTCGGCTATATGGGAATTTTTGTCCCAGGAATCACTCTGGCGATCGCGGTACAGAGCTTCTGGCGCGTTCTGCGCAAGCGGAAGTGGGTGGTTGATTTGCTACGGGGAATCAATGCGACGGCGGTGGGACTCGTCTTCACGGCCGTCTATCGGTTGTGGGAAATTGGGTATCTGACACCAGAGGCCAGCACCGGTCAGAGTCTGGCCCTGGAGCCGTGGTGGGTCGTCGTCACTACCGTTACGTACGCCGAGAGTGCCTGGTTCAACGTCCCGGCGCCAGTTGCCATTGTCTTCGGGGCAGTGTTGGGGCTCTGTTGGTATGGTGTTGTCGGCAACAAGTTGTAATTATCCAAATCAGGCATTATTCAGTCTTGTTACTATAAGGGTTTCCACTATATCAATTCCTTCCATACCATACTTACCATATTCCTCCCTGTATTCCTTGTGATACAGAACAGAAGCAGGCTTAGGTAGCCAGGCAGTCTTGGCAATGAACATAATACCCTCGGCAGTATCAACCCGGGTGATCGACAGTTACAGCCAACCAGTTTCAGAACCCCTCAAACCTGCCCAGAAATAGAACTTAGGCTGTTTCCGAAGGCGTAAAATCCGGGGCAGAGGAAATCTTAGTATATTATTGTAGAATAGCCTGCAGGAATTATTAATAATATTGCGGGGATGCGGAGAAAGTGTCCTGACGTCTTTAGCCTAAAGTACCTGCATATCTACGCCAGGTTTCACTGCTAAATTGTTCCAGTAAACCGATTCGAGAGGAAGATGATCCGGGGATTATCTGGTTTGCTGCCATGGATGTTCACTCTTATTTTATCCTGTGGCCAATTGGGGAGATAACACAGATGAAGTAGATCCTCTACCTTAGTTCAGGCAACTTGTTTATTTTGCTCCCGGCGAGAAGATCGACGTTGGGATTACCCCACGATCCACAATCAGATCTATATTTAAGTGGAGGATGGACAGAAGAGAGATGTTAGGAATTCCTTTTCTCTGATGCGAACAAGAAAAACAAGGAATCAGAATTTGACGTGAAGAGCTTGGGCTGGCGACGGCAGGATTTCTTGGTATCTTATGTATATAAGAGCCCACAAGTGAAGTGCTGAGAAGTCGCAACTTTTGTTCAGAGGCAAATACACTGTCAATATTCACAATGATTCGTCACAGTCTGGTAACAACTCTGCTATTCAGCACCGCAGCCCTTGGTGCTGCAATCCCTGTCCCAGGTTTGCTAGCAGAACCTCCACCTTTGATGCCCCTACTAACGACCTGCAGAATCCTGTCCCGCTCTTCCCCAGTCTCCACAGCTCCATCAAATTCCCAAACTGCCAGACCCCTTCGCCTGGTACCCCGCTGCGAGCAACGGCCGTGTCAGCAACCTCCAGGAGTGGCAGTGCCGTCAACAAGAAGTCGCCACTTTACTGCAAGAACTCGAGCTCGGTACCAAGCCGCCAGCTCCGTCGAAAGTGACTTCGTCATTTACGCCGGGTACGACGGGCACGTTGGCCATAAACGCTTCCGAGGGAGATGAGACCATCTCCTTCAATGTCAGCATACAGTATCCTGAATCAGGAACTGGTCCTTTCCCCGCCATTATCGCCTACGGCGGTCTCAGCATTCCGCTCCCGTCTAATGTCGCCGCCATCATCCTCGACAACAGTGCCATTGCGCAGCAGGATAGCACGGCCAGTCGCGGCTTGGGGCTGTTCTACCAGTTGTATGGCACCAACGCAACTGCCGGAGCCCTGATCGCATGGTCGTGGGCGACGTCGTTGGTCATTGACCGGCTGGAGGTGACGCCGGAGGCCAATATCGACGTCACAAAACTTGGAATCACAGGCTGCTCGCGAAATGGCAAGGGCGCTCTCGTTGCAGGGGCTTACGACTCTCGTATTGCGCTCACCATTCCGCAAGAATCTGGCTTTGGTGGCTCAGCCTGTTGGCGTCTCTCTGACGCAGAAGAAGGCGCTCCACAACTGGTACAGACAGCCGGAGAAATCGTCACGGAAAACGTGTGGTTCTCAACCGCGTTCAACGCCTTTGCTAACGATACTACGCTGCTCCCCTTCGATCACCACATGCTTGCTGGGCTGATTGCCCCACGAGCGCTCTTCGTCATCGACAATGACGGATACCAATGGCTCGGGCCGTGGAGTTGCTGGGGCTGCATGGAGGTCGCGCACAAGATATGGGAGGCCCTGGGCGTCCCTGACAATATGGGCTACTCGATGGCGGCCAACCATTCCCACTGCGTTTTCCCGGACTACCAGCAGCCGGAGCTGTTTGCGTTTATTGACAAGTTTCTTCTGGATCTGCCGGCCAACACGGCTATTCAAAAGGACTATGCCAATATTTCGTTCAATGTGAATGATTGGGTTGATTGGAGTGTGCCGCAGCTTGGCTGATTGGGTTGTCTTTCAGGAAAGGATAGCTCGTGGAATATAACTTAGTCAGATATAAGATCTTGCTAGTGTTTTCTTAGCAAATTGAACGAGTTTATAGTCGTCTATGACACCACGTACGTCAACCCTGGCCAGCCACCTAAAGCAGAATTTAAATCCATTCTTTGACTGGAAATCAATTCGCCCATTGTAATAGTTAACGATAAAAATGGAGTACAAAGAAAGGAGGAAAAGGAGGGGGAAGGCATAAAAAGAAAAAGAAAAGAGCAGAGAAAGAAAACAAGAAGATAGAAAGAGAGGAGAAGACTCTCTAGTTGTTTTGAGAGGCCCAGCCATGTCTGAAGTGACCCGTCTCTCAGGACACTACAGATAGTCTTAAGATAATTAATTAATTCCTTCCATCATGCCACGTTCAATTCCGTGATCACAATCAAATAAAAAATACAAACGCCTCTGCAGAATTCTTTGAATCGCCTTGAGGCAGGCGGATATGACTATATTTCCTAACGCTATACACTCTAAATTGCCGATTATACTCCGTATATACCTACAGAAGACATCTCTATAATGATGTCGACGGATGTCGTCCATCACAGCTTGCACCTCAACCGTAGCTCAGCCTCGGCAGATGGTAGCCGCTGAGGAATGTCCCTCTCCAAGACGGTGGTGTCGACATAGCTCGGGTTCAGCTGGTCGAGGCTCGTGACGCCGATCAATCTCATTGTCGTTTCAATCTCCTCGCTCAAGACTGGAAATGTCGTGTTAGCAAAGTTGTCTTTTCAGAAAGGCGGGAAAAAATGCAAGAACTTCAAGGAAAACTCACTTCGTATCGCCTTTTCAACCCCTGCCGTTCCGTGCGCCCCCAAGGCGTACATGAACGGTCTTCCGATCGCCACGCCTCTGGCCCCCAGACACAGCGCTTTGATCACATCTGCGCCTCTTCGAACCCAGCCGTCGAGGTAGATTTCCACTTTTTGCAGCAGATCAGGGGCGAATCTGCGGATCTCCATCAGCGTGCGAATCGAACTGGGCGCGTCATCACATTGCCGGCCGCCGTGGTTGCTCAGATAAATCGCATCGACCCCAGCCTCTGCTGCTAGCAGAGCATCTTCAACTGTCTGGATGCCCTTGAGGACAAAAGGGCCAGAGTTCCCCCACAATTCGCGGATCCACTTCAAGTCGTCCCAAGTCACGGCCGGGGAATGAAAGGCTCGCAGCACCGGGGGCCCATCATCAGCGACCTTGATGTACGCAGCCGGGTCCACCTCCTTTCCATTGATGTAGTCCAACTCCGCGCGATATCGTTCATCCTCTTCTCGCTTTCCGACAACGGCCGAATCGACTGTAAGGACCAAGGCTTTAAAGCCCAGCCGGCGCGCCGTCTCGATCCGCTCGATGGTGACTTGCTTGTCATTCGCGACGTACAACTGGAAGAAGAGACAGCCTTCTTCCTTATGGACCTTTTCGGCTTGCAGACACGCAGCGAGCTGGTCGTGCGACACGGTGGAAACGGTGCTCGTGCAGTACGGGATCCCTGCACGCGCGGCCCCTTTGGCGAGACACAGTTCGCCGTCTTGGTGCGCCAGCTTTGCCCTCGCAGCCGGCGCGATGAAGATCGGGAGGAGGCTCTTCTGCCCCAGCATCACCCGGCGCATGTCAACTCGCTTGACATTGCGCAGAATCCGCGGACGGAGTAAGATTTTGGCCCAGTCCTGCTGGTTGTTTCGCAGGGTACCAAGTCCGTCGGCTGCAGAATGATAATACGTAAATGCCCTACGGTCGATGACTCGCTCTGCTGCAGCTTCGAAGTCATCCAGACAGAGGCACATGGAAAGCGGAATGGGGTCTGTTGGTTTGAGCTGGCGGAGAGTTTTAGGTTCAGTGTTCAAAGCAATTGTCGCTGGATCAACGGGGCCCAGGTGCTTCTCTAATTCATATATCAATAAGAAGAGTCTGAATGATACAGATCTCAGACGTACCCCGGGGTAAATGCTTCTCGATTGTCCCTTCCGCGTGGATCGCGTTGTACTCCTCTGTCGCGTCCTGACCGATTTGTTTAATTTCATGTTACATACAAACATGCTGTTTAAGGGGAACTAACCTTTCCGGCATATTTCAAAATCACACTCGCCCCGCCAGGATGCTGGTCCAGGAAATCCGTCACATCGTACGCGTTGCCGTTGACGATGACCCAGCACGACTCGCGGGTGTTGTGCTTTGCGACTTCGGCGCCGGTGAGCATGGTGCCACGTCCAGATCAAGTAGTTGCCTGTTGTCCACAGCGGACTAAATAATAATAAGTGTTCTTGTTTAATTCAATGCAGGAATTCAGGTTATTCACCTGTTTAAACGCTTCATCATCGTTAAATTCATTGGTCTGGCTGTTGTTGGCACTTCGGCTGCGATGCCGATGTGCTCCACTACCCGGTCCATCTTAGTCCGGCAAAGGAGCCGATCGTGTCGACGGTCAGCCTATCGTCCAATGATAACATGGAGTAGCTTATCGTAGGTTACTGGGTCTGAATGAGATTCTCGAGGATCTGATATAGACAGTAAAGCATGGCGTAGACGTTAACTTGTATGCTCTCGTTGTCGATGCAGGAGACTCAGTAACAATTTGGAACCCATCCCACTCAAAGTCCATCTAGACCGCTAGTGGCTGAAATAAAATCCATGAATTTAGAGTTCACAAAGAATAATCGACTTCCCAATCTGCTGGAAAAGTGGTTAAGATTTCCATGGATAGTTCTTCAGACTATGTGCTGATTTAATTTATATATTTTAAGCTCAGGAATATACAGCTCCTATAAGATTACCAGATAATTTCCCGCCAATGTTCTGTAGCCGGGCAGATATGGCATTCTGTGATCAGCCGAAAAAATAAGAAAATAAAAAAAAATTGAAAAAACGAGCAGGGAGGAAAACATATAGGGAGTTCTCGAATGGTACAATAATATGGAGATTGTCAGTCTGTTTTGCGGGGAAGCGGAGCATCTCCAGTTGATCTCGTCGTTGACTCATGATTGGCGGGAAACCCGACGCTGTCGGACAGAATGCCGGTGCAATGCCGATGAAGGAACCAGGCACACCAATAGCATTAATCAACGACTACTTACTGGTTATGTTATTAGTTTTCCCGTATGAACTGTGAAATATCTACAAAGGAAACGAAATCTTCCTTGAATAGGGTACTGATTTAAATTGTGAGGAGGGGAATTAGTGTGTGAAGAATACCACCGCTTCGATTTGTGGGAGCAGCACTGAACCATCCCAATCTGTGTATGCCCTCTATCAGGGACCTAACCATACAGGACCACCTAAGTTTTGGAAAACCGTTGATTAGCCGTTAGAAAAGTCAATGTTAAAATGGCATATATAAAAAAATCTCTCCTTCCTGAACCGTTCCTGAGAAACTAACGTTTATATAAAAATAATGTTATTTTTCTTTTTTTTTTTTCATTGTAAAAAAAAAATAACATTTATAGAAAAACTGACTACTCTTTTTTGTCCTGGGGTCACATTCAAACTACCGTTATGCTCATTTGCAGGCCACGTTTTGGGATTATGTTTTACAAAGAAGATGAGGCTTTCATTTCTATCTAATTAATCACTAGATTATCTATCTATAATTTTGAGGTTGTGGTGGAGAGATACTATAAAGTCATATTTTGGAAAAATGATTGTCCTAAAATCCAAGCATTTCTCCTAGAATCTAATATTTCTCTATAAAGTCTAACATTTCTCCCTCTAATTAAAGTCTGCCTTAATTAGCTTTTTTTTTTTCAAAAGCCCAGTGATCCATGGTAGGCAGGTTTGTACGAGTCCTCTTTACAACGAGGCAGTAGTCTCACGATTAGTAAAGCCCATACCGATTAAAACTCAAATAGGAATTTTCATACACAACGTGCAGTTTCAAGCTCTCAAGCCTTGATTATTTGCAGAGGTTTCTCTCTGACAAGCGAGGTTGGGGGCCACGTTGCGCAACTCTATGTTTTAGTGCGCAGGATTACATAGATCAAATTTCTCTCCTCGTCAATAGATAAATATGCTCGTGATTGCAGGGAGTGAAACGGTTCGTCGGAGAGCTCTGCCTCAGATATGACACCTAAAAGAAACTAACTAATAAAACCATTATTATATGGCTCAGCAGAGAAGTATATAGAAACCAAGGCCCCAGCAGGAATGAATTGGGCAGGTAGCAGAACGAAAAGGCGGGGAACCCTGCTTATACAGTAACCCTGGCTAGCAAGCTATTAATCTTGCCATGATTGCCGAATTTCGGCAATGGATTATGCAATTGATATTCGGAAAATAAAAACAATTAAGCTTATGTACTCTGATGAAACCTAGAATAATGTCCTCCATAGGGATATGTAGTGACTTACTGCAGGAATATTATGACCGGCATGGAATACTGCAGGCTAGGGAATGAACGTGCCTGCATCCTCCGAACCTAATGGAAGATCTCCGTGCGGTCTCGACCCTTCTCCACGAATAAAATAAGGTTAATCCGCCGATCCCTGTGCTACGGCAAGCCATTGATTCATCTATTATTTAGTGTGGTAACCCTCCATTTCCATCTTGCAGTGCTAGTTTATCAACTACTAACAAGTGAGTTCCGCGAAATGGAAACAATGACCGCCTGAGGTTGCAGATTGTGTTGTGTCGAATCGATGTTGTCAGGTGGATGGGCGATTGGCTGGTAGTCATCGACTTGGAATGACGCAATCCTTCTGTCTCTTTCGTTTATTCCGTTTTCAAAGCGACATCCTTCCTCATGGACAGAGTACTGTACTAGATATTCGAGTTACAATTGCGAGAGTCTCCGCTAAAGTCAATCAAAGACGGCAAGGACGGAGCTGGATAGAGTTCGATTCCTACGCAGATCCGTAATCCGTAGGATTTCTTCAATTCAAGCTTTTACTCCATCAAGAATAGTGTAGATCTGTTGCAGTTTCTTTTCCTGTTTGTTGTCTTGCTTCTTCTCTGCAGATCCGTCATGCAAACTCTAACGGGACATCTCAGGCATGCCTCTCGCTAAAGTAGCAATGCCGCAAAATGCGTTTATTTGTTCATATGATCCTCTTAGTGGGGTAACCGTTACATTTCGTTCTAGATTCATCCTTTATTGATGGCATTGCGAAGTACTCGTCCACAATTGCACAGGTTTAGTTTCCGCCATTGACCAGGGTGATGATGAGATGGCTAGACGAGTCGAAGTTCAATATTGAGGAGTCATGTATTAGTCGCTACGCAGCAACTTCCGTTTTGATAACGGCAAGAACTGTTTGTATGTAGAGTGCATACGCATAAAAAGGGCCCAAATTTCCTCTCATCCTTCTTCCGCCAAGTGACAATCACTACTCTATACAGCAATCGCTCTGATATACCTTTGCTCAAATCTCTTGGAGAACTTCTTGGCTGCCGCAATGTTGACCAACTCTCTGACTGCTCTCGTCCTCAGCCTCGGCCTCGTTGCCGCTGGTCCCATCGTCAAGCGCTCCGTCCTGACGGACCTGACCACGATTGGAAACGACCTGTCCACCCTCCAGAAGGACATCACCGGCTGGGATGGCTCTCTCCTCACTGCCATCCCGCTCCTCGAGGACGTGGACAATGTCGAGAATGCGCTCAAGACCGCCATCAGCGACACCCAGGCGTCGGCCGCGTTCGATTCCAGCGACAGCACCAGCGTGACCAACGAGGTGCTGGCCCTGGAGCCGCAGATTACCACCACGCTGAACGATCTTGTGGCGAAGGTATGTTCATTTTACTGTACCGAGTAGTGAGTAGTGTCATTTTCGTCTAAAGAAGATACTGACAAATGATAGGAATCCGACGTCGCAGCCATCGGCTACACCAGCACCGTCCAGTCAAGCCTCGAAACGCTGAAGAACCTCACGGACCAGCTCACCAGCGCTCTCGAGGCCAAGGTTACTTCGACTGATGAGCCTACCATCGCCAACGCCTCCTCCGTGATCGACGCTGCCTTTGCCAGTGCAATTGCCGCGTTCTAGGCTATGACATGACGAAGGATATCGATGAATGACGCTTTGAGGAACTTGGCCTCTGTCTGTCGTTGATGATTATGATTATGACTATGACTACCGAGGAAGGCAAACACAGCCAAGCTGATTGAACCTGATGCTTGCCTTGTAAATAGCCAATGAAACTGACACGTGGTTATGAATGACATTTAAGTCAATATCCGATCGGTCGTATGTTATGCAATCTAATCAATCAATCTAATCCACACTCTGATCCGTTGAAGTGGCTCGAGGCGGTAGCACTACGTTGGACTGACACTACCCATCAATATAAGTCTCTAATCAAAGTTTCATTGGTCTTAACAAAATAATTAAGCTAAGAGTTCCTTTAGAATTAGAGGGATAGTATAGATTTCGCAGTCCTCCACGTTCTCTTACCTGTTCTTCCTATTGGAATTTAGAGTTCCAGAATTCTTAGCGATTTACATTTACATGATTATAATACTGCATACGTACGTCTACTACTGACGACCATAACAGATCATACCCTGTATAGTAGGAACTTTTGCAGTCAAGACAGGAGAACTTGGCATCTGCCCCATTTAATAGTACTGGATATCTAGCATTTTGAGAGAGACAGTCACAAATGGTACTGAGGAGATTAGATAGAACATGGAAGTCAAGAATGGTATTGTACTGAGGCCTAGTCTCGCTCAGATCTCGCCCGTCAGGCGCAAATCTCTCGAGCTCGCTCCAACATAAACACCAATTCTCGACCCAAGTTTCTTGACTTCAACCCAGTCCTGCTTGACGACATCCCATATCGCGACATCTCTCCGTCGGAGGTCGAACGTGACATCGCGTGTCTCACCCGCTTGCAAGAACGTCTTGTTAAACCCCCGAAGTTGGCGAATGGGCTCCCCATTGCCCAGGTCCAGATAGAGCTGAGCGACCTCCTGCCCGGCAACAGTTCCGTTATTCTGCAGGGTCACCGTCACCCGGTACAGCACGTCATATAATGCCGGGTTTCCGCCCTGAGGACCTGCAGCCTCCGGGATAATAGTTGCAGTAGGTGTACCAGTGGCGGTTGCAATGGTGGCATTGGGAGAGATGTACGGGTAGATATAATTCGTCAGCGAGCTGATCGTCGATGGAAACGTGTAGTCCGACGGATTGAGGCTGGTGGTCGGACACACTGAAGGATTGACGGTGGTGGGATACAGGCCTGCCGACGCAGTGGTTGCTGGTGGAGAGGCTGACAGAGTCTCAATGCGCAGGTCCTGATAGTCAAACGTCGTGTAACTCAACCCAAAGCCGAATTCAAATCGAGGCTCGATGCCGTGCTTGTCGAACCAGCGATAGTCAATGAAGAGGCCTTCCGAGAAGTCGATCTGCGGCACTGGACCGTTGGGCTCGTATAGCACGTCCGTCCCATAGTCCTGGCGAGTCTTGCCCACGGTCCAAGGAAGTTTGCCGGATGGATTAACGTCGCCGTACAGAACGTCGACAAGCGAATTTCCGCTTTCTTGACCCGGAAGACCGGCGAAGAGCACCGCGGTCACGTTGGGATGATCGATCCAGCCCTCCATGAGGATGGGACCTGGCGCATGGATGATGACCATCGTCTGGCTGCAGTTGCCAGCGACCTCTTGCACCAGAGCATCTCCACCAAGCCATGCAGTTAGATTGTTCCTGTCACCGTAGTTCCCGCCGACCTCGATGTAGCCTTCTCCGCTGTCTGCGTTGATGAATACAAGACACACGGTGGCCTGCGAAGCGACTTGGTCGATCTGCGACGTGGCGAAATTATCCAGAACATACTGCACTTCGGTACCGTCTTGTATCGCGCGCTGCTGAATTGCCGCCAAGGGGTCGACCAAATACGGGAAATTGGTGCTCCCACTTCCCCAGCCCATCGCGAGCGTGCCATTATCGCAACCTCGATCGGTGCAACCGTTGGGCCCGTAGGGGGAAGGACCGGCATCCTCACCGATGACGGCAATCTGTCTGGGTTTGCGGAGAGGGAGCGTGCCATTGCTGTTCTTCAGCAGCACCACCGAGTTGGCTCCCACCGCGCGGATGATCTGAGAATGGTTCTGACGGACGTCGATGTGCCAGTTGATCTGCGTGTAATCCAGCTGCGCTTGGGGGTACTCGTATCCGTACGTCGCAGGATTTCCTGCGGCAAAGCTGAGTGCTGGGAAGTCTTGGTCCTGCCCGAGGTAGTAATACGCGGCCATAATCCTCGTAGCCATATCGTCAAGCCGCCATTCAGGGACACTCCCATTGAGGACGGCCATCGTGAGGTTGGGTCCCCAGAATGATATCCCCAGCCCGGCGATTCCATTTGGAGATGTCTCCCCCAGAATCGTCATGTCCATTCCTGCCAGCGCAGAGATAACGCCGGAATGCTGGGACCCGTCGTCGCTGGTCACAAACCCCTGGAAGCCGAGCTCGCCCTTCAGAATGTCGTTCAACAGGTGATTGTGCTGACAGGCCTGGGTATTGTTGACCTGGTTGTAGGAACACATCACCCCGGCCATGCCGCTGTGGACAGCGTCGTACCACGGGAAGAGATACAGTTCGTGGAAAGTCCGGTCGTCACAATTCGATGAGTAAGGCTCCGTGATGTTGGGCCCCAAGCCGTACGAGTTCCATTCGATGACTTGCCGGAAATGTTCCTGCTCGTAGAGGATGAAGTGTTTCCCAACCGCGATCACGCCGGCGGCCTGCATGCCTGCAATCGATGTCCCGAAGGCAATCCCCGAGAGATACGGATCTGGTGAGTAACTCTCGAAAATACGTCCACCCTCAGGCGCTCGCCCGAGAGGACCAGCTACGGGGGCATAGACGATGTTCACGCCTTTGCCCTTGTGTTCGGCTCCGTTGGCATAGGACTGAGCATAGATCAGTTCTCTATCCCAGGACATAGCCAGATTGAGTCCTGAGGGAAAGGCGGAGGAATAATCGCTTCCTCTGACTCCACTGGGCGAGTCATCGGCCGCGAACCCTCGAAAGTTCAGTCGAGGGATGATACCAATGTCGTAGCCTACAGTCTGGCCCGTGCCGACTTGTGTGGTAAGATTGACCTTCTCGGTCAGCGTTAGCTGACAGACAAATTCACGGGCCTTTTTATATGCGGCAGACCAATTGCCATAGCCTGAGCTTATGCGTGGAGTGAAGATAGACCCCTCGTTCGGCTGGCCTAAGCACGGTAACAAAATAAGTAGGAGAGCGACGAGAAGATTCATGATGAGCATTTACCAAGCCGTTACTGTCTCCACATGAAAGTGACCTGGTGAAGCATCTTCTGGGGATTATATATTGTCTGCTGCAGGTCGCCGATCGTTGAACAAGTATCTGGCTTGTGGTACCTGATACCGATGTCATTGCGGGGTAATCCTGCTTGATAATTTTCTGGGTGGATGCTTTTCGGGATAGGTAAGTGATATCTGGGGCCACTGCAGACTAAGATAGAACTGTAGAGGCATTAGTCAGTGGTTTTAGGACTGGCTTTGACGCTGAAAGGAATGCCATGCTTGATCGGATATAATTTTGGCAGAACGAGTCGCATACGGAGTCAATTCCGTATGTGACAGAGACAAACATTACTAATATTGCATCGCCGTTTCCTGATATGTGTTAGTTAATCTCTTCGGTTCTATCGGCATTGACGTGTTGACCAGAGGTGCTGAGAAGGTGGGTCTTGGAGAAACATATTTCCTAAAAGGTATACTGGTGACTTTTAGTTCTCACGCTGTTACTGCCAGCAAATCCATGTGCTTTGCCTTAAACTGATCAAAATAAGCTATGATGGGATTAATAATTGCGCAGTTGGGTGACATAAAATTCTTAGGATTAGTCCAATAGAATCGTGGGTGCCCCATTAAATCATGTTCCGGGGGTTCATAAGTTTCCTTTTGGGGTAATGGGATGAGTTGTACAAGTTGCAACCAGATAGTTGGACTCCATTTTAATCGGATCATCCTTTGAGATATGCCTGTCCGTTCTTGCCAATCCATTCTTCACACAGTGCGGGGCTCTTCGCGGACTATCGCCTTTATTTCTTTTTCTATCTAAACCGGTATTCTCCCCGAAAGGTAATGTATAGCTTCAAAAAGCAATATTTGCAGAAGAATTGTGGTGGTTGATTATGCCGTCAAAAGGCTCCTAACCGGACAATACATGGAATTACTTCAGCAGATATAATTAGGTTTAGCCATGAGCCTTGTTCAGACCGAACTATAAATCATGGATCTGATAAGCATTGGGCTTATACTCAACCTTGTCAAAACCAATTCTTAGATTATCATGGTTCTAAGAAGTGTCCTACTAAGCTTTATATTAGATCACAGAACTGCTGCTGCAGTTACAAGTTTACATCAACCGAAGAATTTGGAGAATATATAACGGAAATATAAATATTCGTTTCCTTGGCTTCATGGAGCCAGTATTGCGTAATATTGTCTCTTGTTCCAGCTTCTCGGTTAATGGCAATCGCTGCACCACGGCATACTTGGAGCTCACATAGCGGACATCTCCCCCGCATTTCCAACGCGCCTGCGATTGCGGCACCAATTAGCACGCCCCGTCTCGTCACAAACTACTGCATTGGTGCATGCCGATCACCCCCCAGGAATGCAAGACGACAGAATCGGCGATCACGAGCGGGGTTGGCGGAAATCAGCATCCGGAGAAGACGCCGAACAAGATACGGAGTATGGAGTACAACAGGCGATGAAGGAGGCAAGCGGACGCAGGCCGACTCAGCCGAAGAGCGGCTTCGGCGACAGCCCGAGTCACATCATGTAGGTTATACCTGCCTACGGCTTTTCCCTGAGGGAAAGGAAGATGTTTCAGCTAAAGGGCCGTGATTGAGCGGGATAGAGGGAAAATTGCTCTTCGTCTCCTTCAAAATCTTATACATCGTGCTGAATGACTAGAATCATGGGGGGTTGATGCTGAAACTATATAGAGAATTCCTAATCATAACCAGACACTGAATATACAAACCTGTTTTCGACGTAGTGATGACGCCTTTTTTTTTTAAAAAAAAAATAACACATTATTTAGGACAAAGATATTGATAAGCTCAAAGTATTTCCCCACAGCATCGTCTATAATACCTACTATTAGCAGCTGGGTTACCAATATATATCTCTATTTTATGTCCTATTTCGATTATAAGGGATGAGCTTTTTTAATGGTTAGGAGTTGTCTACTCAAAATTTCTAAAGAGTTCAAAACAAAGAGTGTGAGTGTTATTAGTAAGTATTGAAGCTAACATGTTAAGGAAAACAGCAAACCATCCATCCATGGCTGACCTACTATGTTCCCTAAGAGTCATACTAATTCATCCATCAAGCATTCATTCGTTCATCATCATTGTCATCCAATATCAGTGTGTCGTTTGTCGGTTAGCTCTTCCAGTCCTGGGGTCATTTATTGCGCCTTCTCTCCCTTGTCACTTCTCCCCTTGATGATGTGGCTCAGGTCCCCAACAGGAAGAGCGAGTGGGAAGTCAACAGCTGCCAGAATCTGTACCAATATGAGATACCAGCCGGCGAGGATCGTGACAAACGTGAAAGCTCCTCCGGTCTGTAGTATCGTTAGTAGATGTCTGAATAGCAACTACTTATATGACAAGGACCGACTCACAATCTGCAGCCTGTTCGCAAGATGAGCGTTCCCGTTCGCGAGCTGCCAATATGCCCCAGCCAGAGCCTCGAACCCAATCGTGAGAGTGAACAGGATGGTCACAAAAGCGACATTCGTTCTGAGACTGGCCAGGAAGAAGAAGAAGGTAAGAAGTCCGATGAAGAGGAAGTAGAAGGCTTGACAGGGACTCTGGTTAGCTTAAATCAAGGGCAGAATTCGATTATGGGAGTCCCATACCGAATGATGCGTGAAATCCCGGATTCAAAGGGTCGGTAGGGTCGTACGCGGTAGAAGCACCGTAGGCTGGCGTCAACGTTGCGGCGAGGGAAAGGAAGAATGCACCTGTTACTCATTCATCAGTAGGACATTCACCTTTTTGAACGACGTGTAACCAACCGTATGAGCCAAACACCACGAATATGAAAGTGTTTCCGAGGATGAACTCAAGGACAGCCGAAATCGTCAAAAGGAGTCCACCGGAGAAGTAGAAGACCCCACTGTTGCTGTTTCAGCTTCGTGTCTGTTCAACTCATAAGGAATATACTAACACAGTAGCAGCACCGCCACCGCCAGCGCCTCGCCAACCCAGGAGCTCAGTGGAGAGAGGACTCAGGCTCAAGAGAAACCCGGCAAGGCCCCTATATACAGACCAGACTGTCAGCATGTCATCGATAGACGGCGGCAGAGAACTCACAGAGGTGTAGGGTTACCGAGAATCGCCCTCAGGTCGCCCTTGACCGTATTCTTGGGAGAGAGATAAATCTTCTCAAAGAGTTCGGGGGATATGGACAGGCTCCCTGTCGCCCTAATCCTCTCGAGGGCTTCATCCCGGTTGTCGTTGGTTGTCAAGTCATAGTTGTTGGCCGTGTTCTCGCCGTTGTTCTGGCCTGCACTTTTTTCGACGTCCGCCATGGTTGATACTGGAGAGATGTATTATAAGGATGAGGAGTCGATGCAAGAAACTTGAATTTCAAAGTGCACAGGTCCAGTGAGGATAGGGATTTGGAACTCGAATATCTGTGTTTGGAGAAAGCTACAGGCCAGAGGGACACAATCCGACTATATAAGCGCTCCATTACTTCCTTGCATCCGTAGGTTCAATATTATTGACAAAGAAAATGCTGTCGATCAATGACGACAATAGTGACTATGATGAGGTTTGTTTTGATAAACATGATCACATGAATCTACTTAGGCTGAGCAGCACTACTTTTGGGATTATACAAGGCCAGAAGGTTCTCCAAGGATGGCCATGAGTTCTATTGCGCCAGCCATCAAGGATTTCATTGGCCTGTACACTCAAGTCTTTCTCATCTTTGTGAGAGGGTGTAAGTTGAAGTTAGTGAATAGGCAGACCAGACTGCCATCCCGGCTCTATCTGTACAATCATCCCTGGACTCTATTATGCTGTACAAGGCTACAGGCATATAGGTAGGTGTGATCAGCAATGCGTTGATAGTGGCAAGACTATAATGAAGAAAGTTTAGTAGGTTGTGCTTAGGGCGCTCCCAAATCAGCATGGACATGTCGCAAGAGGGGACGTAAATTCAGGAAGATGAAGATAACATGCCTTGAAGTCATGATACTTTGTTGATGATACAGATATTGCGAGTTAGGAGGGTGTATAGCCTGGAATGCGCCTGGATATTATCAGAATCCTCAACCTTTCTATGATAGCAGTACAGCCACGTGGAATGGAACTCAGTATGAACGTTACAGATCAACGCCTTATAAACCAAGGTCACAAAATTATAAAGCACAATATTGGGGACAATAAGCAATAGTGATATGCGTACACGGAGGAGGGGTGATAGCTCGCTTATGCATGATCTGAGGTTATTACCCCGGCTAGGATTCTCTGGGCTTCAGCCAGCCAACAGATTGTAGAGTACCGAATACACAGCATACTTGTCTAGGTTTGATACCTCAGGATTGTTCGAGACTAAAGCTTTGATGACTGGATCATCCGCGGTCCCCACAAGCTTGTCACGACATCGATGGGCCGATATCATCTAATATTAGCCACTTCTGGCGTTATGCCTGGCCAGATGATCTACACCAGCAGGCCAATCGCAGAGTGCAATGGAGACAGCTGCCACTGCCAGCCGGCATTGTGTCTGCCAGTTATGGCAGTTATCCTCAAACTTGAGGAATTTGCTGCATATTCTCAATTGTGGTATGCATAGGTCTTGTTGGCGCTCAGACCTCTTTCACTTCTCGTGAGTTACTGAGGCAGACATACAGTGTCCCTTGATTTTTTACTACTCTAACCTACAAAACCCAGTTTATTAAATAGTAATTTATTATGAAAGACCTTATTAAATAAATACTACTTCATTTTTCTCTTCATATGTGAAGAGCAGAAATCCCTATAAACTTTTTAAGTAGCCTATAATTATAACTATTATTGGAAATTATTATTGTGACAATAGCAATGTTCTTGCGAAAATATACTTTTCCTCACGACAGGTTCGATTCGAGGATGAATGGGGCTGAGCGCGAACAAACGCATACAGCGGAGTGCGCCATTGTTTGTCAATTTGTGATGCTTTTGCTTTTGTAACGTAGTGCGCGGAAGGGCCGGGGATCGCCCCGAGGGGCTGTATGTGGGAAACCATTTCTGGGGATATCATTCACGTGTCATGCTATGAATTGATTCGAAGATTGAGCTTTTCCATAGCAGATAAGTGAATTAGCTAGCTGAAATAACTGTCAGCAACAACATAGACACTGGAAGAGTCCATACCGGTGTTGAGAAAGGCTTCTGGTAGTCACATAAGACTTCAAACCAGATCTAAAACGTTGGATATCCTCGAATTCTAGCGGTCCTATCTAGGCCTTGGTGTTGAGCTTTAGGAACACAAGTATTGAGAATTCCCTCGCTTGATTCTGGCCTCATATTAGCAAGTTCTCTTCTCATATTAGTAGCAAGTCGTCAGTCGCAGACAGCCACTTCACTTTAATTGCTTGACCCTGACTTCGGCTTCTTGAATCGGCTTGGTATGCCAGCAAATCCTTCTTGCCGCTACAGAAGCAGTCAATATAATACTCATTCTCAGGTGGCTAGTTATGCGTAATGAAAGATCGACTCCTGCGCCAACTGAGGGAGAGCGGGCCGGTCTTGGAAAAAGTCAACGTAGAACTCATATTGATGGAAGGAGTATATTGATCGCTGCTTTTTATTCGAAGTAGTCTCAAATAACATTTCATGCTGATTTTCCACAAATCTGATTCCAAAGCTCTGGTAACATGTCTCCTAAGAAGAACAACCCTGTTGCTGAACCTTAGAACAAGCTTTAGATTCAAACCAAAACCCTTCTGTTATGTACATACATGACGACTCGACGCTTCTTCAAAGAGAAAACAAGAAATTAAAACTGTAATAAAACAAAACAAAAAAAATCAGCAGAATAGTACAAACTCTCCTAGTGTTCCTTCCTAGCATTCTCATTGTACACGATCGTGATATTGCTGCTCAGAATATTGGACCAGATCAATATTCGAATCATAGCCAGCTTGATATTGTCCAGGAAACCCTTCACTCATCAGTCCTGGCTCGGGCTTGGCTTCTCGCGAAGTCCATCTCTTCCACGCAACAGCAGCAATGACAGGAACACCAATAACGACAACCACGATTATATAGCCGACAATGACACGGGTAGATGCATAAGACCATGTGAGACCGATGCCACCGTTCACCACGGCGAGTACGATGATGATTTGACCGAAATACCGATGGATCGGACCATATTTCGTCGGTTGCCGAGTGATCTTAAAGAGCCGATGATGCCAGAATCCCAAGCCCCACTGTACAAACACAGCCGCAACACAGATGAGTCCAATGACCTGATGTGTGGAATCGAATGATTCTGACTTCGTGAACATCGTGCTCAGGTATATACCGATAAGCCCCCCGACGATCGCCAGTATCGATGCTAGGGATTGATTGACCCAGTGCCAACGCACGCTCGCTGGGAAGACGCGAAGGAAGATGACCCCGGCAGGCATGAGAAGCACAAAGGCACCGCAAATGGCGAGGGCATGGATAATGCTGGGCCAGTTGCTGTCATGATGCGGCTGTCCAATCTCAGCTGATCCGACGGCGGTTGTAAACGACGTGGGAAGACCCCCTGAGCCTCCTGTTGCGAGAACCATGTCCATGCTGAATCTTCCTGTTGATGGGGTGTAATCTGTTAGCCTCGAGGCAACAGAAAGGAATGCATAAGGAATGACCGACCATATTCTGAATGCCGTTCGATACTGGCCGTCTTTGAATCGCTTTTGAGGGTCACACTGTTTCCAGAATGTGGTCCCAGCGCGTAGATCCATGGCTGAGCAGTAGAATTCAGGTCTAGAGAACCGGTCTTCCACCGCTGACAGTTGGAGCAACGCGCATTGACAGTCATGGTATTATCCGACAGGCCCGTGCCGGGAAGTTCAGTCACATCGAGCGAGGACGAGAAGACAGGTTCCGTTTCGCCAGTAGCAAGTCGAGGGCTAACGGTCACACCTATGTAGATTCCTGTTTAGCGAGAAACAGACAGAGCAAAGACATGACATGCTGACCATCTCCTTGCGCGTTTGAGTAGACGATAAACATCAGCGAGTCCTTCATCTCCGTCCCAGTTCCCACAGCTATCCAGGAATAGCTGGCCGGGCCCGAGAGATGAAAGTAAACATCTTCCGAATTCTCTGGAATGTTGAGCGCGAACGTATAGTTCCCCGAATTGTTGTCTAGAGGAAGAATAAACACCGAGGCTGGGACAGAATCCGCTTTTGCCAGGGAAAAGAGTGTAGAAAGCAGACCTGGAATGTGAATTATCAACCCTCATGATACAGGCTGGGGAAGAAAGTTGTCGATGGTACGCATACCAAGAAAGAAGACCCCGAACGCAATTACAGAAAGCATCCTGAACCGACAAACTCCTCAACGGCTCCAGAAATCACTAACAATAAAGTTTCTACCATTCATGAGATTTTTTCTTATATACACGTGCTTACTAAGATCCAGAGATCCAAGGCTCAGTATTTCTATATGCTGAGAAATCAAGAATATCCTATTGGCTGGCAGCAGCCACGCATTGCGCGTCCAGAGAGCTTGGCGGGCCTGAGCATTGCCTACGTAACCACGCCCATCAGCGGAGTCTGCAGAGAGCGCACAGATCTCTCTGGGTGGCTGCTGTGTCTGTATCGACCCATAGTTCAATTCTACTAGTGTAATTGTCTCCAGTGCAGTATCAACGCCGGTAAAGAGTGCTGTATGATTGAAGTTGCCTAGAAGAACTCTTTTTTATAGTAGGCATTTTAGGTTCTGTCATCGACGCTAGTGTGTTTAAATGTGGGGCCTCCGGGACTCCGAGGAGGTCCGGGCACTCGGCAGGGACCTACCATTCGTGGTATAGTCCCACTCGGCGTAGTCTGGTATATCCTAACCGGATCGGGTAGTATAAGCCGGTATAAGCCGTACTCCAGGGCTGCAGTATGTGCTGGCCTCATTACAAGCAATAGCCGAATATACTTCTGTTAAACGTGGAGCCTATGAGAAGCTTATCATCTGAAGTGATGATAAGAGATTTACTGCACCTGTATTAATAATTTATCGAATACTTGAGATATTCGAGACATATGCTGAAAGAGAACCGCAATTTTATATAAACCCAACAGACTACAATACTGGAGACCAGATATGGCTTATGAATCATCCCAAATTGCGAATAGAGTTGAGAGCAAGCAACAAGAAGTCTTGCCAGCCTACCGAGCTCTCCCTGTCGCTGCTGGAATGCCCCATGGCTGCACTCGGGGTCTATGGGATTCAGATTCAGGAAAACCCGACGAACTCGGCACATTAAACCTTCTGACTCCAGAGGTCGTGCTCGAAGCCAAAAGTGAGATACAACTTGGTATCAGTGTAGCCATCAATTGGCCGTTAACAATTGCCCCACGCCGCATTCCAATCGCCCGCGACCAGAGCATCGCATTTTCCCGCTTCCCGATTAAGAAGGACATGACGATGAGATCAGTATGAGTACGCAGAGAGGAAGTCACTGGGACGGATTCCGCATGTTTTAGTCGTCAGAGCGTGTGATAAGTGCATACGAAAGCTAACATAAGATTTTTGTTTGATAGGGCATTGGGCGCATCAGCCGACTGGACTGTATTATAACGGAGTGAAGTCTTCTGATATCAGATAAAACAAGAACAGCACAAGGAACAGAATTGATCGTAAATTTATCTTTTTAGCAAGAGTCTTCTGTCATGAAATGACTATTGGCTAACTGTCTCAGGATAGTCCCAACGTGGAGGCATCGTCGGCCGCGGCATCCTCCTCGACTATCTCTCCTGGACCGAATCAAACGGCGTCAACTACTCGCCCAGAAAGTACCATTGAGATCTCTGTACAAGACCTGGCAGCTGTCGCTGTTGCTCAAGGCACTGAGTTTCGTCACGGCGTTATCCTCTTGATCCGTTCTGGGTTTGTAAAATGGCACAACGAAGCGTCGCTCCAGCAACGGATTAAGGGTACCTCTCAAGGAACAGAACGGGCCGGGCTCGTGGGAAACGAGGAACCCGTCGCATGGTTATGGGACCATCATTTGCCGCGGTGGGTGGCGATGCAAATGTCTTCGAGGCTTGGCCGGAAAAAGACGAGAAATGTCGTTTGTTATTCAATGAATATATTCTTTGTTTCAGATTTTATGGCCAAACCGGGAAAACCAGACTGACGCAGGAAAGCCCTCCACGACAATCTCATTTCTTTGTTCGGTATGCCTCTTGGTGAGATGTTCGACCTCGAGGGACTCGCTGAGGTTTGCAAGAGACATCGTCGCTGGAGCTTCTTCTTCACCAGCACCCGCTCAACTTCCCGGGTGGAGTAGCAACTCCACTAAACACAATTTGCATTTCGTGAGCGTTGAAGCATTTTTCTAGCAGGCTTGAGTAGCCTCAAAGATTAAAGGTATAACAAGCTTAGAATTTACACAGGAAATCGGATTGAAGACCCGAAATAGCATCTTTGGTTTTACTATAGAGCATGAATAACATGTCGAGATGATCGCCATTACGCTGCAGATGTATTTACCAGTGAAGAATCTACCATGATATTGAAATCGGATTCCATCCACACGTCATCGCCGATTACTTCGTCCCAGTCCGTCGGGTAATTGAGCGGGATGGACATGATTGAGTGTCCCGAACACGGAATTGCGTACTTGCATCGTCGAACTGGGACTGTTGCATGTACATACGACTAGAAGCTCACTGCGAAAATCCACCACCGCTGGGCTGGGAATTGTTAGTCTCTTGGTTCAAGCTCATGAGGAAAATTGCCTGCACCATCGTGACTTGTCTGATTCATAATCGGCATCGTACACTGCTTTTGCCCGTTTAAAGAGAGTAAGTCATGCTTGTTATCTATATTTGAATCCCGCTTCTTTTAGAATTTCAATATCGCAATGTCCGACAGCCATTAGAAGAACAGACTGCAGAAGGAGATAAGATGGAGGGTTTATTGAGTCAGCGTATCGACGCGCAAAATTCTTCTCGGTTCAGAATCGGGTAGTGATGATGGACGTACTGAAGTAGACTCCATACAGCTCCCGACATACAGACCGCGATGACAAGTGAAGGCTCCTTGTGCCCGAAGGGTGTTTAGGACTGCGTCATAGTCGTCCTTGTGCTGGTTCATTGCTCTTCTTTTAATATCAACCGGTAACGGGTAATAGAGTTTCCATACGTGGCGAGACCCCAAATTACCATGATGGAGTAAATATGTCAAAATTGAAAGTCTCTCCCAGACACATGACTTGTCCACCGGTCCGTACGAGGTCTCTTCCACTGTCTGCAGGTCCAGCATTTTCGAGCATCTTCGCGTAGAGTGTTTCGGGCCTCTCATTCGAAGGCTGACCTCTCTCCTGGCTCCGTGAATTGCCGATATTCTATGCTCTCGGACCTGCGCTCACCAAGTGAGGAGCTGCGTCGGTTGATGTGTGTTCATCAGTTGGAGGCCTTAGACTTCGTGCCCAACCAGTCGCATTATCTGCTGATGTCCTGTGGTTTCGCCCTAGACCAATTAAGCGACGATCTCTGTTTCTCCTCTCGCAGTTTGTGCATGGTAGACCCCTCTGAGCGGCATTGCACTTCACCCGGCGGTTATGACATGCCTGGCAAGCAATGGACGAGCGCTGCCGGGATCTGCCTGCCTGGGTGGATGAGTCGTCGATGCAAGTCCGGTTCATTCTTTAGGAAACTCAATCACCTGAAGCTAGTTAAATAAAACCGAGAAGCTGCGCGCAATAAACTGAAACCATCGGTTATGATAGCTGACAGCTCTTCTCATGTATCCCCGGATTTCTCAGAGGGCCAATATGTGGGGAAGTGGAGATGAATAACAGTTAACCCGCGTCCACAGTGTTGATGTACTCTTCTCGGCTCTTCTTTCTCCCCTTAATCCATAGCCCATCATAGCTGCAGATGGTTCTTGCCGGTCTAGCTACGTTCTATTTCACCCGCGACGTCCCCAACTGAAATACCTCGTGAAAGTTCTGAACATGTGTGAAGACGGTCAATGTCAGCATTGAGACACAATGGCGAGAGCATACACGCTCTACAATCTCCGAATTATCCTAGTCTTGACGTTTGGCAGTTTCACCTTCGGGTACGGCTTTTCTGTCATTTCAAACACTCTGGGCCAGCCAGGCTTCCTTTCCTACCTTGACCTAAACAACAATGCGTCGCGAGCGAATGCGATCACGGGGGCCATCAACGGCCTTTACTGTGCGGGGGCCATGTTTGGAGCCCTCACCGTGGGCTAGATGTGTGAAGCCAGAGGCCGGAAGGAGACGATGTATCTTGCTTCTGTGGTAAACATCGTCGGCGGTGCGTTGGAAGCGGGCTCGGTCAACATGGCCATGTTCTTGGTGACTCGATTCATTGCCGGTTGGGGGATTGGGATGATGGTGGTTCTCATACCAATCTACCAGGCCGAAATCTGTCAGTCGCTCGAACAGACTTCCAGTTCGAGTGTCGAGTTGCTAATGTAATGAATAGCCCCACCGAAGGCACGAGGTTTTCTGGTCGGACAGCACGGTACCTGGATTGTTCTGGGATATGCGATTGCGGGTTGGGTAGGCGTGGGGACATATTATTCTCCCAATCTCTCGTTTCAATGGCGGTTCCCAATCGCCTTGTCTTGTCTTCCTCCGCTGTGCTTGCTGCTGTGTAGCCCTTGGATCCCAGAATCTCCACGGTGGCGTGAGTAATTCCTTATCTTGTGGTAGACGGCGAGGCTGACAGGTGGTTTCAGTATTGACTAGAGATCGAAGCGATGAAGCTTGGGAAATTATATCCAAGCTTCATAGAGACCACAGCAGCGAATATAGTGAAAGCTATGCCCGCTAAGAATTCTATCAGATGGTCCAGCAAGTTCAGGCAGATGCCATTGCTTGGTCTCAAGGGGGGAATCAGCAACTATTCACCAAGACATCCTACCGTAAACGGATGTGGATGGGATTTTTCATACAATATGCAGCCCAGTCAACGGGCGCTCAGGTGATTTACAGTACGTTTGCTCGTTGTCTTGGACGATATGGGCCTTTCTTCGCCAAGCTGACTGACTCTCCTAGTATACATCGTCTCACAGTACCAAAATCTCGGACTTACAGGGGGCATCCCCTTGATTCTTGGAGCGGCTTATGTCACTGTCGCGACTCTTTCCAATCTAGGGGGTGCCTTGCTTTTGGACAAGATTGGCAGAAAACCTCTTTTTCGTAAGACGATGATTCCTGTTGACTTGATGCACCGTAAATAGCAGAACTGACTTCTTGTCTAGTTACCGGACTAACTGGCTGCATGCTTTCTGTCTGTCTAGAAACAGCCATGATTGCAAGTTTCGCCGGGACCACAAATCGTGCTGGCCTCTCGATAGGACTGTTCTTCTCCTTCTGTTTTATCACTTTCTACGGAGGTGGAATTGACGTGGTGGGCTATGTCTATTGCAGTAAGCATCCCATTTGAGAAGCAGAGGCCACGAATTAGTGGAAGCCTATGATAATAATTCTCTTAGGTGAAATATTCCCGACACATATCCGTTCGCAAGGAGTTGCGTGGTCGCTCTTTGGCACATTTCTATCTACCCTTGTCTACGTCGAAGCCGCTCCAACGGCCCTGGCAAACATCAAGTGGAAGTATTATATCATCTTCATTTGCTTGACGTTTGTCAATATCCTCATCTTGTATTTCTGGTGTCCTGAGGTATGTAACAATTAGTGCAGTGCACTTTTAAAGCCGACTGACAGGTCTCGTCAGACCAAGGGACTATCACTCGAGGAGATCAATGGCAAGTTTGGGGAAGATGTTATTGTTCATTTTTTCGATTCATCAGAAACGGCCGTGCACGATGTGGAGAGTCCAGCGATTAAGCAGGACAAAGATGGAGTAGAAGCTGTGGACCATGAAGAAAATGCTGCAGGAAACTGAGAGAGAGGATCTGGATCTCAAGAAGTACAGTCATACAATAGACTGCTATCTACCTTTCATCCCATTGAGGTAGTTTGGAAAGGCATACACCATGACTGCTGCCTCAGCGCCCATATAGACCGCTTTCGTCATTCTGCACCGTGGGAAGGAGACGGTAGTTTACTAATCTGTTTACAATATGCCCCATGTTTGGTCTAAACGCTCAAAGGGACTGACAGAAGGATCCTTGGCCCGTTCACCCGACAGGCGACAATTCCCTGTTTCCGAGAATGCATGATCGGCAATCAGGTGGAACCACGGTAATATCCGAGTTTGATTGATTTATCATCATCTTGCCCACTTTGAATTCCCAACCTTAAACGTTAAGTCAATTTATAATAAGGTTCGTCACTTCATAATTACATGCTCGGCTATTGCGGGTGTCTTTTGGCCCGGAATTCCTGAAGTTCTGCTGTCCATTAGCTCAGATCCATTGAGCCAAAAGCACGTAATAGAGCCAAAATATCGACAACTATTTAAGCAGCGACAACAATGCCTTACATATCTACATCTCCCATCGAAACAACAAATACTCAGCTGTGTCTCTATTCATGCCCGACCAGCTACAATAGTTAATTTCAGAATTTTTGACCTACAGAAAGAATAATGGCACAGAGACGAGTTAGCGATTTCTCTTGCAAACGCGTGACACGTACGACTAGAACCTCGTATGATGTTGTCCTCGAGCGCCTCAACAAAGAAATTCAGATCAAAGGGCCTGCGAATCCAGATGCTCTTAAACCCAGCAGCAGCACGAGCAAGGATAACTTTACGGAGTATTTCGAGACACATTCCGGCCCTTCTGGGTTCATTCAATTTCACGAGTTCGACCATGGTCAATGGATGCGGCTGTTTAATGTTGGAAGTGGACTGAAGATCAAGCGAGTGCTTCTTGGAAACCCGTTCATCGCAATCAAAATGCTCGAACGCGACTTGGACACTGGGCTTCATGTGCCTGTTGAGATACTTTTGAAGGAGTTGGATGGAGGCAGAGGGACAGAAATTATATACGTCTTGCCAACCAGTCTCATCGGCAGTGAGAATCCGGATACGAAGCTCCAACAGGCGGCAAAAGAGCTTGAAAGCAAACTTGACTCTTTGACCACGTATATTGCGTTCTAGATTTGGGGTTGAAAGTAGTGAAGGTCACAGGAGTTATGAATTTTCCCAAACAACGTCTACCTTGTGTTAGAACTTCTGGTCATGGGGAGTTGTACTCCAACGGTTGCCTCGGGTGGATTACTTCCTATCATAAACAGCGGGCCGCTTCATTACTCTATATCTTGCGAGAAAAATATTTCCAAAAACAATTCAGCTAGACAGGAGTGACCATTGTACTCAGTGTGATTAATGCTTGAAGCTTCTGTTCGACGGTCCTCGTCTTGCTACGCACTCCATAATGCCAGACTTTTTTTTTTCCACGGTGCTAAGGCTTCGGTAAAAATCAAAATTGGTCTGTGCAGTGACAAAGATGATGCTACGGATACAACGGCGAGTTTAGGATGTTTACAGAAAGCAAAATAAAGAAGGCACGTTGTGTTGAGCTCATTTCAGGCCTGGGTTGATAGATTTCAGGTCTTCACTCTACTTCGACTTTAACCTACGAAACCTGCATTTTATTAACTACTCCTTGATGATTAGTGCACCTCTCTTTTGATACACATTGAGAACATTTGCAGTCTCGATGAAAGTAGATACAGTCACATATACTCTCTCAACATCTCCTCACACATCTTCCACAATCTCTCACCTGTATTCCTTTCCGTCAGACCTTCGTATACATGGCTTGCACATTCCCCAAACCGTCCCCACGGCAGCACATATCCGCCGTTCCTTCCACCGTCTTCTACCATGGTCGTGTCAACTTCGGAGTTGAAACCGGCGTACAACTCGGACAGTGCACCATATCTCGGGTGGTGTCTTGTCGGTGCAAAAATCGCGTCCAGCCACCAGGGGAGATTCTGCTGAAGGTTTGATTTGAGGGCCCCTGGGTGGACAGAAAGGGCGACTAAGCCCTGGCTTGCGTATCTCCTCGCCAGTTCGTGGGCATGCATCACGTTCATGGCTTTGCTCTGCCCATAGCGTTTCAGATTCCAAGCTACGCCGACCTTCTTGGACGTGGACAGGTTGAGATCCCCCCAGTTGACCCCGTCGGGCGTAGGGCTTCCATTGTGGGCATTCGAGGTGACGAAGATGACTCGCGTGGCGAATTTGGGGACATCTTCTCGTGCAGCGGTCTTCAGACAAAGTGGTGTCAAGAAATGCTGAAATAGCCATGGTCCCAGCGCATTCACTCCCAGCTGCATTTCGAATCCTTGCGCCGTCACACTATCCGGTGGAGGAACCATGACTCCCGCATTGTGCCAGATGATGTCCAATCTGTCTTCTTTGGAGAAACTCTTTGGCAGAATCCTTGATGGTTCGCAGATCGGCCAGATCAAGGTGAAGAAAAACGAGGTTCTTTCCTCTGTCTTTTTTCGACACATCGTCAACACGCACAGGAGAACAGTCAAGGATCTCCCTCATTGCTGCTTCTGCCTTCTGCTTGGAGCGACCTGCGATGTAGACCTTGCCGCCGGCGCGGAAAAGCATCTTGGCCAGTTCAAGGCCGCAACCTGAATAACCACCGGTGACGATGAACACCCGGCCATTGAGAGGGGGGATATTATTCTCAGTGAGCGTTGGCGGTGGCGGAAAGCGAGAACGAATTAACGAAATAATGTTTCCCATGCCGATCACAAGATTGCTATCCAGGATATGAAGAACGAGCGAACAGGGTTTCTGGAGGTCTCCCGAAGTGAAGTATTGTAAGATGCAGATATGAAATGGCAACCCATACTGCTTTTATACGTTTTTCTTTCTCTCTAGGACAATATTTCATCGTCGATAGGAGTCGGGGGAATTTTGAAATGCCGTATAGTCCTTCGGAGTGATAATGATGCCGGCCAGAATTGGTATCCTCAGATCGGCGCTATTCCAAGAATGGAATCCCCACTGTCAGCAATCTGCAGGTGTCCACTGATGGAGCTCGTTTCATTGGTCGGAAGTTGACCCGTCGAAACTAAGCTTCTCCACTCTCCATCCTCGTTTTACCTTATCTGCAGCATGCTTATATGCTGACTACCAGTATAGCAATATACGTCGTGCGCAGGAGATCATCTATTGAGCTGTTCGTCCTTTGTGTTATTGATTTCATTGCCCTCAATTATCCATTTCACATAGCGCTGAACACGAACAACACAAGCTGGATTAGCTTCACGAGCAAATTATATATTTTGGAGATCTAACATTAGTACGAAGAGCATTAAATTGCCACCGAAGGAAAGACAAAAAAAAAAAGAGAGAGAGAGAGAGAGAGAGAGAGACAAGGAACAGGCCGGTTGGATTGTTGTCAACATCCTCCTGTCCATGCTACACGTTCGTGAAATCTTCCGCGATTCCCCTGGTCACATGGACCTCACGTGACCATCGAAATTGTTCTCGTACCGGCAGTAACAGCAGGAGGTTGCGCGCTTGAGATAATCCTGGGTGCAATCATTGAAGTCATTTTTAGCCTCCTGCTTCAGATCAATAGAGTGAGTGTGCTACTTTGCTATCTACTTATCGAGTATATGTGGACATCCCCTCTGCGGAACTTCCATTTCTGACGACTAGAAGAAAAACCAGCAGAGTTCGAAGATGGGCTGAAACAAAGAAATATCACTTGACCCAGGTCCCGTGAATTCGTTACGAACTTTTCAATGACTGTCCTAATAATATCTAGGTCCTTACTTCAAGCAGCTTATACTACAACGTCATGAGCGTGAGGCGATATGTCCTTCCGGAGGAAATTCCGCAAGTATTATATCTACATGCACTGCTGAGCCTTCAGCGCCTTTCCTTTGCTTGCATGCATAGCCAAGTGTATGCATTCCGGATGTTCCGAGGAAGACAGACCAGGCGCGGATTGGAGAGCTGATGATTCTGCGATTGTGCGGGACAATGCAACCGGGGTGATCTGGGGAAAAACGCCGCATACCCCACCCGCCTGGCTACGACTGGCAAGTTGCAACGAATTTCTGCACCAGCTCATTCCTCATGATAAGAGGTCTAATATACGCGCGGAACAAGTTCCTCCCTGCGCGGTGGTCGCGTGACGCGAAGTTTCTTGCCAGCCTTTGATTTTTCCAGCAGAGTATGTAGGTTGCTTACACCGCCCTGCGGTACGGATTTATATTGAGCTAGAATACGACTCGCCACGGGCTAAAAACAGTCCTTAAGTATACTAGCAAGTTCACTACCATAGCCAACCATGTAACTCTCACCCGGCCCCCACGATTCCACGTTAAACGAGCCCGGGACGTCCGTCGAGTTGCCTGACTCGCCCATTGCTTCAAACCAGTCCATGAGTTCACGGCTCATTTGCGTTCCATCCAGGAGAAACTCGTCCTGGGGGCTTGGATTATGAACCGGCTCTTGCGAATTGATGGCCATGGAGTCATGGACTGGTTGGCCATTTGTGCCAGGGTTACAGTCGGTGGTTGTACGGCGACCTTTCTGAAGGCCCATCTGAGGGGCAAGACGTCTGAGACTTCTGATCGATTTCCACAAACGTTGTGAGATGTAGGATTTCATTGAGAAGCCTTTGACGAGCTCCAGCGCCATGTAGAACTCATCCTTGCACTGGCTGTTGAATTGAGCTGGGGCATGAGCAACGGCCAGAAACAAAACCGCGAGAGCAGAGACGAGAAACCAGTTGAAGGCAACCTGCTGGAGTTGATAAATGTCGGACGTCTTGTCTAGGTGCGTAATGAACTGTATCGTATCCTTGGCGATTTCCACGACCGTCGCGGACTCGGCAGGGTTCCGCGCCATCTGCGCAGCTGTGTGTAAGACAGGCCGGTAGATGAGCATCCGCATCATATTTGCACGGAGATAGAGTAAGGACTGGAGACGTCGGATGCCGCGGTTGGGATTGTCTTTTGTTGGATCCTGTCTCGAGTAAGGTTCCACCAGTTTGAGAGAATCGGGAATCGACTTGGCCCATTGGAGGACCTGCCAATCCAGATAGGCCATCTCATCCTTTTTGACTTCGTTGCTGCTGCTTGAACTGGCGATGAACTTCCAAACTTTTTCTGCAATCCGACTGTAGCCAATCATGGCCGTCAAGTAGGGCACTCCGGCCTGCACTGACGTGAGCGAGGCTTGCGTGAGACATCTACGTGACCTTAGCAACTTACCGGCTGGGGAAGCGAGGGATCGATATCACTGTAGTCTAGATGGAATGGCATTCCAGTGCCGATGCTCCATCGCATATCAAGGGTATAAACGGACCAGAAGAGTTTGAGGACTCTCTCTCGGCCAAAAGAAATGATAGCAGGCCGTGTGAAGGTTTCTCTTCTGTGCAAGCCCATCTCCAAGCACATGCGTACAACGGTACCGATCGTTCGCCAGGCAAGCGTTTCCTCGTCGATCTGGAAGAAAAAGATAGACTGCCGGGCCGCCGTTAGTCATGCTGTCTACAAGAAGGGATATGTAACTTACCATGAGCGTTAGGAATATCGCCCTTTTGATGTCAGACGGCCTCCACATAGAATCATTGGCAACGTCTCTGACACTGTTGAAGATCCTCATTCCTAGCTCACTGTGGCCACTCTCCTCAGCGGTCAACGCGCAGGCGAATACCAATTTCAGGATACTGATATCGTCATTGTCGAGTGTGTCTGGGTTATATGCAATTTTAGGAGAGGACCGGGACAGCGACGGTGTCCGGATATGCGTGTACAGTATATTGACGTGGCTCATGGTCTGTTCAAGCTCGAGGACTGGGTACATTACCCCCATCTCTTCCTCGTACACGTGACATAATCGGAGCGCTTCTTCCTTGCTGATTGCCCAGAGGGGGTCGATCGATTGCTGATATTCGAACGGGTGAGGAGATAGGGAAGGAGAAGGCATGGGAGAGGGTTCTTGCGTGACGTCGCCTTCATCGCCAAGCTCTGGGACTTCGGTGATTCCTCTGGTCTGTAAGCTCTGCCTGGCGATTCCAAAACTGAAAGACGACGTAGTGGGACCGTGAAAAGATAGCTTCGGGGTCGAAGATGACTTCTCTCGTTCTGTGCTGGCTATCGGCAGTTGAAAAGGCTCGGTAGTAGGCCGAGAAGTCCTCTTACTAAACCACGCTGCATCTCGCGCCGCCAGGATGCTCACGGTGCCAGAAAGCGTATTCACCTGTTCCTGCAGGGATTGGACCTGGCGGAGCAATTGCTCAATATTTCTGTAGCAGTTTCAGCCTCTTCTTTCATCGAGCTAGGATCATTCTCTCCGACTTACTGGCTGTCATGGACACTGCTATCCACTGCGTATATACACTGAACCATCTGCCGCCCGCAGCGCTGGCATGGTTGCTGGCCATTGCACCGGATCTTACGTCGTTTGCATTCGTTGCTTGTCTAACGTTATTCTTTTGTTATTGTCCATGATAATCGACCATTGACTTACCATGCTTTGGCGATATATTTGCTCCGTTTTCTTTTTTCAGGCACCACATTATTACTCCATTCCGCAGGTTTAGTCGGCTGTTGCTCTACGGTTTCTGGCGATGGCGAGGTCATGTCGGGGATTATGTTGGTGAGGAAGAGTGGAAGGGCGGTCACTTGGGGGAATCCGGGGCTTGTGCGGTTAACTAACGCCTCATGCGGGGCTGATTGCCCGGGGCACAAATCTAATCTCCCCAACTAACCCAGGTCGGTAGGAGGCACAATGTTGGAACCATGGATCAATTGCGCCGGATTTTACTAATCTGTCCATCCATTCATTGTGCCGGACATACCCTATTGCCGATTTATTGCCGATTGATTGTATCGTTGTCCCTCCAACCGCCCAAGAAGGGAACGGCGATCCAGAAGCACCGCCTGGGAAGACAAACGCCATTTCATTATAGCAGAACCAAGCAGTACATAACTATAGCAAGAGGATCAACTAAGCAATTTAGAGACAAGTCGCGACAAGTGTATACAAACGTGGTTGTTGCTGCGTAAAATATATATAGAATCTACCGTGACAGTCTTCGAATTTTACAGCACCAAGTACACCATGTCCGCCTAGCAACCTGTCTTCCAATTCCAAGCATCCCAAAGCGATCGATCACAGATCCTTGGTCCGTTCCTCGCTTTCTGCAATCCATTTCTGCAAGAGCACTGGGTCTCTGGCCTTGAACCCGACTTTGAAAGGCTTAGGCTCGGTGGTTAACGCAGTAGGAATGGCATTGCACTCCAGTGCATCGAGAATAGGGCGATCGGCGGGATCCTTGGCCTCGTGAATCGTGAAGGCAGTGATGAGGCGGATGAATGCTGTGTAGAGCTCCCTGTTCGCGAGATGCGATCCAGCGCACATCCGTGAGCCCGCGCCATAGCCGTAGTGTGGTGTGCCGGAGCCCTCTGGGTTGTCGAGGTAGCGCTCTGGGATGAATTTGTCGGGTTGGTCGAAGTGATCCTCATCATAGTCGGCCGCCCAGGCATTCTGAAGGAGTAAAACATACGTCAGTCAAATTTCTTCTCGACAACATGGAATCAAACTTACCATGAAAAAGGTGGTACCGGCCGGGATGACTGCATCGCCCCACCTGATGTCCTTCACACTCTTTCTCGGGAGACAAATCGGGATAACGGTCCAGAACCGGAGAACTTCCTTGACCAAAGCAGTGATGTACGGCACTTTCTCTTCGACAAGACACTTCTCCCATGCATCGTTGTTGGGATAGACCTTCATGATTTCCTCATAAGCTTTCTTCTGGATTCTCTGACCATCCTCTGACGCAAGGTACGCCAATCCCATGACGAGGTTTCCGGGAACAGTGTCGAGACCGGCCGACACCATCGTCAAGCAGAGCGACTTGATCTCAGCTGGGGAGAGAAATTGGTTAGCCGGCGATCAACCGAATCCTTCGCAATGAACTTACCATCATTGAGCTTGGCCTCTGGGTCTTTGAGAATGTTGCCCGTGATACACGGTTTATCAGTCCCGTTCGCAATCTTCTCCTTGAGCATATTCAAGAGAAGTTCCAGATACCGATCTCTGCGAATCCGGAATTCCTCGGCCTCCTTGTTCATCCTGGGGAATATCCGAAGCAGGGGGATGTAATCTTGCCAATTGTTGCTCGTGCTTCTGAAGTTGGACACACCACGTTCCACCGCAACAATCTCCCGGAGCAATTCGTCATTGATATTTCCCTCAATGCGAATCCCATAATTCAGCGTGAGACTGGTGTTGAGAGCAAACCGTTGAAAGTAAGGGATAGGGTTGATGTCTTTAGTCCCACCCTCGCTGTCCATCAGGAGTTCTCGGATACTTGCTGTCGACTCGAGATCAATGATAGGCATATAAGACTGCACTGCGGGCTTGTTGAGGGCTGTTGCGGCAGCCTTGCGCCTCCGCTTGCAAGATTCATCCCATGGTGAGGTACCAATGGTAAAGCCCTGAGAACTGGAAACGACGCTGTGGAAGGTGTGGTAAGTCGGTCGAGAGATGAGGGCCGATTGGTCTTTGATCCAAAGTTGCTTGACCGCGTCGAAACTGTTCACGAAAACGATCCTCTGGATTTGTGTCAGCAGTCGAGCTCGGCCAGGAAAACCGTTCGCAGACGACATTACCTTGTTGCCCATGCGAACTTGGAAGACAGGGCCATATTTCTTAGCCCATTGCGCCGCAACTTTCGCATGACGGTCTCCGAGTTGGATCAGGTTACCGAAGATCGGTACTCCGGGGACTTCGGGGAGTCCTTTGATCTTCGGTATATCGGTCTGGTTGAGATAGCGATAGAGGACAACCAGGATGGATAAAACGGTGAAGGCGACAGCTTCATACGCCATGATGGGCAAAATGATCAGAAGGATCCTTCTGCACCATCAAAATTCTGGTCGGTGTCGATGTTCGAAGATAGATTTTCGAAGATAAATATTCCCTCGTCGTTGACCGGCTGCCACCGGTCGGCATGCATGACGACCGCCTCGGTAGGGGGCATCATTTCCACGATTGGTCCTAGCCTGTTTCATCGCGGTGGACTTTCCGTTGCTTTGCAGACGCCTCAGCATGATTGCATCTGCAGCAGAGAGGGGAAGCGTTGCGGATGCGCGGAAGCCCGTTCCGCAGCCCAAGTAAAAAGTTCGGTTTCCGTTCCGCACTCACCGAGGAGTGGATAATATCCATGCTATTAGTAATAAAATATCACTTTCACGCCACCTCCACAACGAACAATTCCAGTGGATCCTATTTGTGTATGGAGTACTCTGTAGTGCCGCAGCGAGAAGGGCTTAGGGCCTAGAGAGTCAGGGCTATGAGGCACGTGCCTTGTCCGCCTCCTCCGATGTCACGAAGCAAAGGATTTTTTGCTTGACTGACGATCATCATTATTTGTTGCAGGAGATTTGCGATAATTGCTGCCAGCTTTGTCCATCCTTCATCCTTCGGTTTCGTCACTAATCTTTGTAGAAAAACCATATTGGCTCTGGTCACGTGTATCCGTCATGGCTACACAGCAGAATTGCATCTCCGTGGATTTTGCAATTGCGGGTCAAAATGCGGAGAAATCTGGGCTAGCTCTTGAGGCTGCTTGGTAGTACGAAAATCTTCCGAAATTACTCCGCCACAAGCAATTACTCCAGCGTTTCCGATCCAATCACCATATGTGGTAAATCTCAGCTTCTTAGAAAGCTGCGCGATGTTGCCTATCAGCTTAGTCCTCCAATGGAGTACCCTTAGCTTTTTGCAGAGACAAAATAGTGTATCTTTAAGTTATGTGTGAAACATAAAGTACTGCAGGTCCTCGAAGTCTGTATTTGTTGCAGATTCGGCCATGAAGAGGTACCATGACGCCAACTTCTTGGTGGATTTGAACTAGATATCGAGGTAGCCCTCCAACAGTATTTGTCATTGTGACGGCTCAGTCAAAAACGAAGTAAATCCATATTTGGTAGCCTATATTACTAGAATTCGAAGCTGAGGAAGGAAGAAGGAGAAAATTGAAATCAGGACTGTGGGTGAGGGAGGTGATATATCGAAGCGAGGGCGACCCGGCCCTTTCCTAATCCGGAACAGTCACGTGATAACGAGTCACCTGACCAGGCTTCTGGGCCGCGCCGTCACA
>NW_027192480.1:837-1133 GCF_041956645.1 Rasamsonia byssochlamydoides | reverse complement strand
CAAATACACAGTGTTTACCTAATCATTGTAATGTGTGGTCATGTAATAAATCAAATTACAGGGAGGTTCATGTTCACCATGACTCATCGTAGAAGTCACGTGTTTGACAGGGTCTCTGGCATTCCCACGCGGAAAACAGATAGAGCTCAGTCTGTTGCAAGCTTAATCTTCCAAATAGCAGCCGAGACACAGATTACCGTAGTATTGACCCGGATGGAAATATGGAATATGTTTTATCGAGTGTTTACTTAGTACTTCAGATACACGTCAATGATGACATTGTCTGAAAAGCAAAA
>NW_027192480.1:0-823 GCF_041956645.1 Rasamsonia byssochlamydoides | reverse complement strand
GATATCAAAACCATTACATTCAGGTATTCGCCGATAAACAGTATAGCTGATCTGGGACCAGCGGAGACAATCAAGGGTGTAAGGATAATGAAAGACGATTGAAGACGGCCCCTGCTGAAGTAGAGGTTTTTGTTGCGGGCTAAGCCCATATCGCTGACTCAGCTTCGCTCTCGTCTCCTGATTGGTCCATTTGTTGTTCATCACACGACTCCTGTTGATATAGCTCGCGTGCCCTTCTCTCTCCCTTCTTCCTTTCTTCCTTCCCCAGCGAATCCTTCTTATGAGCTTCTAGTTTCTAGATAGCAAGGCTTTGGCCCTTTACAGTTTTGGAAATATATTGATGGGAGCGAGTAGGCGCCAAGAACCGTCTGAGAATTGAAATATCTGGCTCAATCAACTTGACCGTGTATATCTGAATTGGCTGCTCTCCACCGATTCAATGCATTAAAAGAAGATTTGGTGTCAGGATGATCAAGACCTAATTTTGTTTTCCTGAGTTTGAAGCATGTTTCCATCAATCCTATTGCATCCTCCTTGCGTCCTAGAGACCTCCAAGTAAATGCCAGATTTGCCATGCTGGTCAGCGTGTTGGGATGCTCTGGTCCCAACACCCTCTTCTGTGTCTCCATCACCTGTACAAAAAGTTCTTCTGCCTCGTTCCATCGCCCTTGATTCCCGTATGTCGATGCCAGATTCCCCATGCTAGTCAGCGCGTTGGGATGCTCTGGTCCCAACACCCTCTTCCGTGTCTCCATCACCTGCACTTCAAGTTCTTCGGCCTCGTTCCATCGCCCTTGATTCCCGTATGTCGATGCCAGATTCC
>NW_027192479.1:3980-98238 GCF_041956645.1 Rasamsonia byssochlamydoides | reverse complement strand
TGTTCGGTTCGCTTGATCCTTCCCTGACCACCAATCTGAGTATCTGCGACTACGGTTGGACCCAGCGCGTAACAGATCAATCTTATATATCTAGTCTTTCCTTTAATTATACTTAATATAACTTATTTATTAAGATACTTAAAGGGTCAGTAAGATATCTTACTACTACTAGTATACTTTAGTATAGCTTTAGTAGGCATTGCCTCTAACCTAGTTATACTTATCTTATCTATTATTTAGCAGTTAGCCAGTGACCCTTATTATTGTTGTTATTATTTTGCCTGTTCAGTATAAGACCTATTCAGTCTATAGTCTGTTTGACTGAAGTAAAGAACCTGCTTGGTTTGCTTGATCCTTCCCTAACCACCAACAGAAGTATCTGCAACTATGGTTGGACCCAGTATGTAACAAATTGAGCACTGTCTTGACCCTGGTTACCAAAGGATCAAGTACTATCCACCAACCAACCACTTCAAGCAACAGAGCACAGTAACTGACAGCTCAGTAAGAGCCACCACCACCTACTAATGGAGAACTCATGGCTATGGTAAGTCAACTCCAAGAGCAGATAGCTAATCTAGAGTCAGGGAGAGAGAACAGAAGCAAAGCCTCAAACTTGCTAAACTGGATTATTTTAATGGAACTTAATTGAAGTTATAGAGCTTCCTCACCTAAGTCAACCTATATATTCAGTTAAATAAAGACCTCTTCAGAGATGAGGCAGACTGTGACGGTCCGAAATAGGCGGTGCACTAGGCGGTGAGGCATATGGCCGGCAGAATCCGTGAGATATCTCGCTGGACCTCGTAGATAGCTTCTTTCTCCCCCAGCTTAGTCTCTTCGTTCTGAACTGCCTCATAGCTTCTAGATAAACCTACTAGCTAATGGGATTTGGGTTTGTTACACAGACAAGGTTACCTTTGCTGCAATATACCTCAAGGGTGCAGCATTTAATTGGTTTGAACCCATTCTTTGAGACTTCAATAACTATGAACCAAAGGATCAGGATAAAAAGACTAAGGAAATTTTCAGCAGTTATAAGACTTTTAAGAAAGAATTGGAGACCTTTTTTAGAGACATTAATAAAGTGCAAACAGCAGAATAATGACTAAAATAACTACAATAATAAGGATTAGTCATGGCCTATGTATTGGAATTTCAGCAAATCATCTCATACTTGGATTAGGATGATAGGGCTTATATGGCAATCTTTTGAGACAGATTAAAAGATGAAATTAAAGACAAATTGGCACAAATCAATTGACCAAAGACACTTACAAAGCTGATAGAAATAGCAACATGGATTGATAATCATCTATATGTGTGATGGGCCAAAGCCTTGCTGTCTAGAAACTAGGAGCTCATAAAAAGGATTCGCTGGGGAAGGAAGAAAGGAAGGAAGAGAGAGAAAGGCACGCGAGCTGTATCAACAGGAGTCATGTGATGAACAACAAATGGACCAATCAGAAGACGAGAGCGAAGCTGAATTTGTTAGGGAATTCTGGGAATGCCTCTGTTAACTACTTAAGATCATATGTTGACTATCAATAGCTTTTTACCCAGAAACTAATGGCTCAACAGAGCACATGAATAAGACAATTAAGACCTATTTATGATTCTTTGTTAACTATACTCAAGATGACTGGGCCTTCTTATGTCCAATGGCCATGCTGGCACTTAATAACCGGGATTCAGCATTAATGGGAATCAGCCCCTTCTTCCTTAACCATGGATACCATGTTGAACCGCTAGAGCTAGAGAAGGAGCCTCGCGTTATTGACCCAAAGACACCAGCCTAACGTGCAGAGGCAATTGTTGCAAAACTAAAGGGAGCCCTTGAACTTGCTCACACTGCAATGGCAGCAGCTCAACAGGCACAGGAAGATTATGCAAATTGCCAGTGAGACCCTGCAACCAACTATAAAATAGGAGACAAGGTCTGGTTAGACCTTCGGAATATTTGCACTGATCGGCCATCTAAGAAGCTTGATGCCCGCCATGCGAAGTATACAGTATTGGAGAAGATTAGCTCTCATGCCTACCGGCTTGATACTCCACCAGGAATCCACCCTATTTTTCATATAAGCCTCCTATGGCCTGCAAATAACAACCCACTCCCTAGTCAGATCCGAACTGATCCACAGCCCCCTGCGATACTAGGAAATGACAATGATGAAGAGGAGTTTTTGGTCGAGGAAATCCTTGATGAATGTCATCAACGTTGGGGACGAGGATACCGTCACTAATATCTGGTCAAATGGGAAGGTTATCAGCAACCAACATGGACTGCAGCAAAGAATATGGAAGATACAGTTGCCCTTGACGTTTGGGAGGTCAGGAAGGCTCACCGCCAGGGGGATACCGAGACCCAACAGTCGAATTGACAGTCTAACTTACAATCATCACACTGAGGGAATCCATGGTAAGGAGGGGGGGTATTGTTGCGGGCTAAGCCCATATTGCTGACTCAGCTTTGCTCTCGTTTTCTGATTGGTGCATTTGTTGTTCATCACATGACTCCTGTTGATATAACTCTCGTGCCTTTCTCTCTCTTCCTTCCTTTCTTCCTTCCCCAGCGAATCCTTTTTATGAGCTCCTAGTTTCTAGACAGCAAGGCTTTGGCCCTTCACAGTACTTTTTGTAAAAGAAAATCAGGATTTATATGCTATAAATGAGAAGCAAAAGCAAAAGTGCAAGTAATCAACCAATCAGCTATCTTATATGGGAGGTCTTTCAGTTCAGGAAGCTCAGGATCTCATACAAAGTTGAATTCTGGATCAAAATCAGGTGCCAGAGGGTATAACCGCTCCAGCCGCAGAGGCGGCTTCCACACCTCATACGCGCCTGCCACCGAGGTGCAGCGACTGTAATACTATAGGCCATATAAGGACCCAATACCCTAATGGCTCTAATTCTTAATTTTGTAATTAATTGACGTTTTATGTGGATAATAAAGCTTCAAATTCTATATAGTATTCGCGGATGCGGATGGGGTGGCCGGGTCGCTTGGGAATTACGTTAGTAATGGAGACAAATATATCACTAAGGGATATAGCAAGAAGAATATGTAGCAAGGAATATAGGTAGGGAGCCCACCTGAAAAGTGGATAATAAATACTGCCTAATACAAAAAAATATGGTGAAGAGAATATCATAAGGAATGGGTAGAGAGCCTGCCTAGGAAGTAGATGATTTAAAAAAAAAACTACTTATATAGTAGGTATATATAGAACCTAGGCCTGGGGCCAAAAGTCCTAGGCACATAGAACAGGTATTTTTGTCTTCAAAGTTCAAATCAGTCGAGCGAAGCGAGACCCGTAAGGGTTGTATGTGTAATATAATCTTTAACATCTCCTCCAGTCGAGCCATAATACGTCTAATGTAACTAACTTACTTCAACTTGGCTCTCTGTTCTCTAAAGAGGAAGAACTACTACTCCTGTCTTATAATGATTATTTGAAATCACTGAAAGATGGGCCAGCCGGGCGATCCTTAAAAGCTGTGGCAAGAATAATTTGTTTTTGTTCACATACCATACATATATACCTATTTCTATAGAAATATATCGTCTCTAGGCCTTCTATCTACAAAGAAAGAGGATGAAGTTAGTGGCAGGAGAATTACAGATTCTCAACATGAGCACTCTCGGTCTCGAGTCCACCATCGATCCTTCTGAGCTGCTCCTTATTGTTGCTGGCTGCTCGATGACGGTCTTGAATCTGCTCTGTCGTCACGATCTTGTCGCGAACGTAGCGATCATCGTCGGCAGAAGAAGGAGGGGGTACCCACTTGCTGCTCTTCCACGGTTTGACGTGCAAGACATACATCATATCGATCTCCTCGAGGGTCTTGTCCTTCGACTCCAAGACGCAGAAGTAGACGACGACGATTCCTACGAAGAGACAGCCCGCGAAGACATATCCATAAGCGAAATTGATATCTCCGGCGATAAATGGGGTGAAGAAACTGATCAGGAAGTTCCACAACCAGTTGGACGCGGTCGCCAACGCCATGGCCCGGGCTCGGTACCGGGATGGGTAGAGCTCGGCGACGATAGCCCAGATCATCGGCCCCCATGTCATGGCAAATGCGGTAATGAACAAACAAGCAAACACTACCATGGCTTTACCGGCTCCAGGAGTTGAGGGAGGGTTGTTGACATTAAGCGCAAAATGCCCGACTGAGGCATAGACCATGAAACAGACAAACATGACAATACCCCCGGCGATGAGCGACTTTCGGCGACCAAAATGTTCGACGACATAAAGGCCACCGAAGGTAGTGCCGAAGTTGACGGCCCCAAGAATCATCTGCGTGATATAACTGTTGCTGATGCCCGCGCCTCTGAACGTCGTGGTGCCGTAGTAAAAGAAGTAATTTGCTCCCGTCAACTGTTGCAGGGCCTGAAGCGCCATTCCCAGGACGATCCTGTATCGCATCCGAGGAGCCCGGAATATTTCGTACCACGGCTCGTCCTTGGTGGACAACTCTGCATCATGTTGCACTTTGACTTCCTCGAGCTCTCGCATGATGGCCCGATGGTTCTCATGTACTCCATGAAGCTTGGCCATTGTACGCCTCGCCTTCTCAACATGCCCATGCCGGAAATCGTAGCGAGGGCTTTCGGGGAAAAGTAAGATCCCAACTCCCAGAAACGACGGCCAGAGGAAGGTGATCCCCAGGGGAATACGCCAAGAGGCACTGTTCTGGATGCCCTCCGTGCCATAGTTGATGCAATATGCGACGAAGATTCCCAGTGTGACGAATAGCTGGTATGAGCTGAACACCTGTGTTAGAACCTCCTGATTTTTGCCGATGAGGAATCGAGTTACACTTACCAGATCATCGCCCCGCGTATATGTCGAGGAGCACACTCTCCCTAGTCCATGATGTTAGCTCCAAGCTGCGATCTTCGTTATCATCCTTCTCCCCTGATACTCACCTGGTACATGGGAATAAGCAGGGAACACGCACCCACCCCCAAACCAGTGATCAGACGGCCAATCATAACCTGATACCATTTTCCCTTCGACGACGAGATCTGGACGATGATCCCAACGCAGAGAATCGCACACCAGAATGAGATGGACAGCTTGCGACCGACACGGTCGGCCAGAGGAGCGGCCAATAGCGATCCAATGAGGGTGCCAATCGACAACTGGTAAAGAATATCTTGCATCAGTACGAGGAACTGAACCACAATCGCATCAATGCGCCAGGGGCTTCTTTGAGAAGAGAGCAAAAACCCACCAGACCAACAATCAACCCCGACCGAACATTGCTGAAAGCATAATGTCCATCGGGATGGCGTTGACCAAACATATAAAGGTAATTATTCATGCCTTGGAATCCAGATATTTGACCCGTGTCATAGCCAAAAACCATCCCTCCTATTGAGGCGAAAGCCCCCAATGCTAGCGATCGCCATGTCCAGGAAGGAACGGGAGAATCATCGTACGCTCCCGCGATCTTCTCACGATCTGTCATTGCGAGAGAAGGCCGCGGAAGCGGGGGAAAATCAGATAGGGTATGAGATAGGTACTACGACAAGCTCGTCAAACGCTACGAAAATTGTAGTATGGTCTGCTGCTTCCTTTCAACGTGCGTCGAGAAGCGGCGAAAGGGACAACTAGAGAAGAGGCCGAGACAGGTTCTATACGTTGGCTCTGTGATCATAGGGGGCGAGTGTCGTTCACCAACCGTCTTGGAACCGGTGACGACAGCTGGTTCGGCGGCGGCCATATTGTGAGTATCCAGGAAACAGCAACATGAGCAAATTGAAGGCAAAAAGTGGCGATGGATTGTGATGGGACAGACATCATTGCCTCATTGGAAAGGCTACTCAGGACACAGCGCAAGAACGATACTCCATCCCAGAGCATGTCAACCCGATCCTGGTGCTATACATCCTGGTTGCACCGGATGAAGTTTTCAGTCCAGTCCAGCTATTTTGGCTGCTCGATGGCATTGCAATGTACAGTAGCTCGCTGACAAGCCAAACGATGGAGATCCATCATTTTCTCACCCCTCCTTCCTCAAACCCTATCCTCGGGAACATTCCGCATAAGATATACTGACAAAGTGGTGTTCTGTCACACTGTCCTTATAGGGAAAAGCAGAGTCGTTGCGATTATGTGGTCGGGTCCTGCAAGTTGCCGCGTATTGACGTCACAGCTGGAAACAAGTCGGCATGCCGAGGCTCGGGAAACAAGATATTCTTCATAATATCGGGAGTCTCGAGGATCAGAAAGCAGATCCCGCTACCCAACGTACCCCATGCCTAGGTATTTTCTTGTTGCTCCCGTCTCTGTCCTCCGTGCAGAATCCGACTTCTGTTGGTCATAGTATGATAGGACTGAGCTCACTACCGTTCCGAGTTCAACCCGAAGGCTACTATGAGATCTGAAAAGAGGTACAATTCCCAGGGCCAAAGGAAAAGAAAAGAAAATAAATAGTGTGCCCAGTCTCATTTAGTGACAAGGCGAAGAGAAAACAGGAGACTTCGACAGCAAACTGACTATAATCGAGATTATGTCTAATTACTAGCTTCTACATATACTAATTATTAACAGACGACAAGGGAATTCCATCAGGGCAAGAGACCTGTCGTTTTGATCTGCATTCCATGCGCATGCTATTCATCTCAAGTGAGATACAGAATCTGCGATGCGCTGTATGACTCCCTGGGTAATCGCCCGGCTGAACGTAAGAACACGATCGTAGCAGTGGTTGCACTCCTCCTTTGTTTTGCCGCGCTGCTGATCAGTAAGGGATACCATTTGTCAGCAGCTGGAATTGATCGTATCCTTTGGTAGAGAAGCTGAGGTAGCTCTTGCGAATTAGCTCTCGCATGTAATCTGCCGCCTCTCTCTCGGTCTTGTCGAGCACAAATCGGTCGCGGAAGTTCTTCAGAGTGTCGGGTTTGAAACAGGGCAAGCCACTGTCGATCATCATCGTCACGATATGCGACAGCTTCGTCGCATGCGGACGTGAGGCCAAGAACGCTTTGACGGTAAGCGACTCAAACCACCGGTATGGCTGTGTGGTTGTGGGGTCATGACTATGAGTGCCGGGGAGATGGATTCCGGTGCTGGAGGCTCCGCCTCCAGCCATGTATTGCCCACCACCCATGACCGCCACCATCTCCGAGGTCAGCTTGAAAGGAGCCCGTTCAAAGCGAACCCCTCCTGGAGCGATATCGAAGCAGAACCCAAAGTCGATGTGGATGATGTGGCCGGCATCATCGATCATGATGTTGCCGTTGTGTCGATCTTTAAACTGCAGAAGATAAGAGATGACCGAGTAAGAGGCCATGCTCTTAATAAAGTTGGTTCGCGCCTCCTGGAATCTCGTAGATTCTTCTCCTCCATACTTGGAAACGAAGTAATCATACAGCCCGTTCACAGCTTCGCGACCAAGCATGTCACGAGAGATCGAATTGGGGAGGACATCAATGACTCCGCAGCCAGGTGCTGTAGCAGTGACACGGTATGGGAACACCCACACGTCGAGTCCCACATTGGCAAAAATACTTCGAAAGGCCGCGATCATCTGCAGAGCGAGCACATCTTGCCGACAATCGTCACCAACCTTGAATATGGCGGACTGCCAGACTTCATACGTCTCCTGGCCCTGATCCGCTGACGCCTGGACTGTGGAATCAGCCGTGCTATCTTGTGTCCTCGGGTTTGCTGTCTTGGGCTTGTCCACAAAATCATCAGCTTTACGCCTGGTCTTCTTGATCCGGAATGTGGCCATGTAAGGAGCCTTTGCATGGCTCTGCAGCGGTTTCCCCGATTTGCGATCAATCCCGACGACCACGCCATCCGGATTACTGGGCAGATACACCCCAACTTCGACTTTGATCTTGCGCAATTCTTCTTCGATCTTTGCTTTCTTCTCAGGCTTACTCTTCTTGATATACGGCCGCAGTTTTCCGGAAATTCCCGTGATCTCGTTGAAGAAGGAAAATTCTCTCTCATAGAAATCTCGTTCCTCGCTCGAAAAACTCGACACCAGCATGTCCATAAAGTTATCCAATGTGGGCTTGATCGGATCAGGCTATAATTCAGTTAGCGAGCGCCACAAAATATAGTAACGAAAATAGGCGGGAACTCCTTGAAAACCCTACAATTTGAGAATCCTCATCCTTGTACGCATTAGCTTTCATGTTCCAGATCACTTGGTGTGCGAATAATTGGGAGAGCTTCGCGGACTCGAAAATGTATCGCTCCACGTAGCCCAGGGCATCATATCGTAAGGCCTGGACAAGCTGAGGAACAAAGAAAAACCTGACATCGATGGGGTGGCTCTCTAACGCTCTCATTGCGTACTGTAAAATGAATGGATGGTTGCCATACGCGGGTAAGAAATATGTGAGGGCCTCAATGGGTGACACAGGCGCCCAATATAATAAATACTGTCAACCCTTGTCAGCATACAAGACACCCAAGAGGTGGTCGAAAAAAAAAACAAACCTTCAGTTGGAAGGAAATGTCCGGTGGTAAAGCTGAGCCAAACATAATTTCAAGACCCTCAGGTTCATCCAGTGCCTTCTCGGGGAAGTTGAGGAGCAACCAGCGCACGTCGTTCCGGATCTTTTCTGATGGGAACCGAGCTGCGATTTGAATTGCCAAGCTCGCACTTTCCCCCCATGCAGTTCTGAGCAACGAGGCAATTCCCTAAGGTCGATACATTAGACGTGTCAAACCAGACGGTCCTAGAGGGATTACTAACCTCTGGTTGATTTTTGTTGCCGAAAGTCGATATATAGTGTCTTTTCTCCTGTTCAAGCGGGAAGAGCCACACTTTCAGACGCGCCCGCTCATTTTCGAGCAGAGTCTGTAGCAGCTCTTGCTTTCCCTGCAATGATTTATACGACCCCGAACTGGCAGAGCCTATACTGGCGACGCTCTTTAGAGCAGATCCAACGTCATTAAGTACCTTGTCTTCAGCCTTCATTTGTAGTCGGTTGCCACCAAATGACCACCTAGAAGATAAGCTTGTGTTAATAAGATATTCAACAATCGTTGCAAGGTTCGCTTACCTAGGCGGATGTCGGAACCAGCTTAGAGCGGCCGAGAGAATCTGATCTTTCAATTTCCACTTTGAGATAGTGCTTTGAGTCGTAGAGTACCTGAGAACTTTTAATCCGAACAGGATGATGTGGAAGTGGACCTCCCTAGCTAGAGGATGTCCACATGTTTCCTTCAGGCCTACGACAGTGCTGCTGATCACACGACAAAATATCCTCTGTAAGTGCGGACTGCCTAGCCGGATAGCGTTGAAATGGCTTTCGAAGAATTGAAGAATGCGGAAGTGCGGGGAAAGAATATTGTGAGCCTTTTGCTGTTTCCTAAGCAATAAATCTTTATCTGTAGGTAAAAGTTCGATGTTCGTGACGAAGGGGTCGGGATGACTGCACTCGGTTATTATCTAGTGACATTTCTTGTTTGATTCAGGTTTACACTTACTTGAAGGAAGGGTCGAATATTCCCTTCTTCCGCTGAACGGTCCTTTCCCAAGCCTCAGCCACTTCGGCCAGAATTCTTGATTCCGCGCTCGGGTTCTCATGGATCACACCGAGCCAAAGAGAGATTCCAAATTTTATTGACTCCTTTGTGAATGTTTGAAAGGGGATCCCGACCAGGTAGTGAACTATTGAAGGATGAGCATCATTGCCACTGCAGAGCAAAGCAGCGGCCCTCCGCAACGCTTCGCGAAGTTCGTCAGTGGAGACATCGATCCCAGTAGATATCTGGTCAGAAAGACGGGCCAAGATCACTTCTACATCTTTGACAGCTCGGGATGTGTCGGACGCGGTGGTGCGGATCTCCAGGCCTGTAATGTTTCAATTGTTAGAGAAGGAATGACAACACATCGATTGGGAACACGAACTGGACTTGTCAGCCATGCTGGCTCGACCGTTCATTGGCGGTACTTCTGAATATCGGTATTCTTGGCGCGTAGTGTACTGCGCAATAAAATCAGACGCAAAGTTGACGATGTCTATGCCATAATTGTCGATGGAACCTGGAACGAAGAAGAATCGTCAGTTTAGACGGACATGCAGATTTACGCACTACCAGCGTACCCAGTCGTTGATCACTCTGAGGAATAAGAGCTGCCATCTCAAGAGCAAACGACCGGCCTAATGAAATATGGCCATAGGCCCCGTCATCCTCATATTCCGAAAGATACGTCTGCAGCACAGTGAGCCGACACCGTCTCAAGAAGTGCACCATTGATCGAGCTCACCTGCAAGAGGCCCTTAACGTCTAACGGCGCAATATTTACGACCGTCGTCACCCAACCTCTGGCTCTGATATGAAACGATTCCAATGTCCGTCTTCTGAATTCGTAATTGTCGGATAATTCAACTTTAACCTGACCTCTGGAGGAGGTGAAAGTGGATTTCCAACTAAACTCATCCAATTCTCCTTCAAGACAAGATGACCACATGACAGTCAGAAGGTCCAGCAAGGCGAATAGAGAGTGTCTTTCACATAATGCTGAAGGAGATCTACTAATAATCTTGTTCGCACAAGAGACAGCAACCTCTTGCACCCTACCTATGCGATGACAACAAGCCACAAAGATCTCAGCCAGCTGCTTTGACAGACATGGAGCCGAGAACTCCTCGTTTTTCCCAGACAAGGTTTTGTCCAAATAAATGCTGACAGCCTTATCGGCAACAGCATCCATACAACTGCCCATTTCGGAAGTATTCAGCGCTGGGTCGAGGAAGTAAGTTAGGATTTTTGTGCAATCTCCAGATGACGCCCGCAAGCTTTCAATAAGCAAGCTTGCATTCAGAAAGACGGCTTTTGGATAGTTCAGGCGTTTGATATCAGACTCGTGGTCAGGCAATTCGCTAATGAGCATCTTTTTCTGCTCAGCGACCCGGTGAGGTCCCATACCTCGCCTTAGGATGGTGTTCAGCTCTACATCACTCTCTAGGACGTCGGTACGGTTTTCGGGCACTAATGGGGGCGAGTGTTCGGCGAGAACACGGAGCTCGTCGGAATATCGTCGGCCAACATCAGAATTGAGCGATATACCGTGAGCTGCAATATTGAACCAAGCGTCTCGGAATAAAGCAGCAGTATCTTCGTCATATTCGGAGATTTCGGGAGGATTCCCTATGGTCTCACCTCGCAAGGAGACCAGTAGTGCCAGCGGCTTGAGAAGGGGAGTAATGTCAGCTGGCGAGAGCACAATATCTTTCTGTCGGTCATGTTCAAGATCGGTTACATCTCCCTTGCTAATAATGCTTTCCAAGAGGTGAACAAGGTAAATTCTGTAAAGCGAAGAATTTCGTTTCAGGCTGACGGATAGATACGTTCTCGCATTCTGGACCGCGTCAAGGATTATGCTGTGGCCCCTGGCAAGCCCTTCTCGATGAAGACGGGTATAAAACTTGAGAAGCAGCTGAAACTCGGTTAGACTGTTGCTCAGTGCCAGAGTGGCTGTCTCTTGAATGATGCAGGCGTCCACAATGATATTGATTTTCCCAATTTTCTGAAGGAGCATCGACTGCGCTAATGCAGTGATCTTATCATCATTACAGCTGGTAGCAATAGTGACGATGGCGTGGATGACGTTGCGGTGAGTTACCGTGGTTTCCTCCTCGCCATTGTAAGAAAGGGAGATCATGCTCTCGTTGGCCTGGTGTGCGTAGGGTCCGGGATTGGCGCCGTTTTCAAGAGTGTCAACTAGATACTGAGCGGACTTCTCAGTGCTTGAGGCGGCCGGACTCAGTACATTTCCCAACGAATATAGCGTCGTGATGACTGAATCTTGAGACAAAATATTTAAGACCTGGGCAAGACACTGCGCAGCCACTGAAACAACAGGGCCAGTCGTTCCACCTTGGACGATAAACCTAAACAAAGAACGACTCAGAGTTGAAGCGTTCGAAGGTGATAATCTCGCGATACTAGCGACGGTCTTCAAAGCCACGGTGGCTAAGTCAAAGCTCGCCATCTGATTGGCATCAGCAAGAGTGTCCTCGAGCCACGAAAGTAGCAACTCGATATCCGCTGATTCTTCATCCAATATAACGCAGTTGAGAAAGCCAACGAGAGCCGAAGCTTTCACAGAGAAAGCCAGCTCCTGCTGCCAAGATGAACCCAGCTGTAGATAATCAGAACCATCTTCGAGGAGACGGATTTCCTCCGCAATGACATTCGCCAAATGTTTGACGAGAACACCCTCTGCGTCATCGTTGTTGGCTCTTGGGACCGCTACTCCAATCATATAGTTGTCCAAAAGCCTTTCCTCATTGAAGTTCTGCGCCCCGAAGACTGTCGTGCTTGTGCACGCCTTAATGAACCTCATGAAACCCTGCTGTAATAACATCGCACCCAGAGGACGACCGTGAGCTGCGTAGCGTCTAGAATATCTTCTCCAATCTCGCAAGACGTAATCGGATGCATTCGAGTTACGGATTGTAGATGAAGCAGTCTCGACGGCTACCAGGAAACCCTCGGACAATATTCCCTGCACCCGCTTGATTATGTCCAATTTCTCCGCTGCTGTCCAGAAGTGGGTGTAATGTGCGGAGGCCTCCAAAAAACCAACGAACGAGACTGTGATGGCCATTATCTCTGCCGACTCTTTTGGCTCACCGTGATCGTTTGTCCGGGTATGCTGACTGGGCCCAGGAGCTATGGCATTCACTGCTTGAGCACAGTTTGTCAAGTATATGGTAACAGCATTCGCCGCTGTTTCCTGGAGAGAGGAGTGGTTCAACCCCAACGAAAGTAGGGCAGTTGTCAGGCTGCGGGTCAATTCTTCCCATGGTGATGGCTTGATACCAAGCAGGAACGGAGAGGGGCGGAAGAGCTGGCTATGGGACTCAGGCAGGTACTCGGAAAGTTGCGAAACCAATCTCACTGCATGGTCAAGATGAGACACCGTAGGAGAGGTCTTGGATAGAGAAAGTAAAATTTCCAACTCTCGAATGCTCTGTTCCCTAGGGTCAGTCCTAATAGATCAAGGGCTAGCAGAGAACCATCGGATTTTGTCGAAAGACCTACCATGGGCACTCGAGAGGTCGGGGCCTGACCCCTGAAGACACCGTCTAATAAACCATTGGGTTGCAGCTTCGGTCGACTGCATGATTTAAGAAGTCGATTAATATCCTGTTCCCCGTTATATTCCTTCGACTTGACCGCAAGCACCGCGAGTTTCTCGAAGGCTGAGCGCCTGACGTCCGTGGAGGATCTGGAACAACAACGTGGTTCAGCACAGCGACTTTAGGAATTCAAAGGTCTGAGCTTACGCATCCATTGCAGTTTCTAGGCACCTCCTCTCGGGTTCGATACCACAAAAGAAGGCCCTCTGTATGGGCTTGGTTGTCGGCAGTCAACCACGAGCACTGTATGTACCACCAAACGACAATTACTGTAGAATCAAGGTACCTAGGTACCTATCTAGGTAGGCAGGTACGGAGTACTCCGTAGTCGTACTCCATACACCAACGGGTGGGGCAGTGAGTTGCCTCATCCGGTTTAGCGACACCTCGATCTAGTCTGATCGGGTTAGGCGCTCCTAGGTAGCCCCTATTGTCAACCTTGGAAGGGATATAGACATGTAAATTTACAAAGGGATTACAGAGTACATATTGGTAAGAAATTATTATATATTCAAGGGATATTCTTTAGTGTGGGAGACAAATATTAGTATGGGTAGGGTAGAATTATGCAAAGAATATGGCAGGGAATATATACCTGGTAAGAAGCCCACCTGGAAAGTAGATAATACATTCTACCTAATACAAGCATGGCGAAAAATACAGGTACCTAGGCAGGAAGCCGGAAAGAAAATAGAAATAATAAAGGAAGGCCTGCACGCCATAAGTCCCTGGCACAGACAAGAAGTGAGACCTGCATCAGCATATCTGAAGACAACTTGTACAGTACAAGAAGTATGTACATACAGGACAAGAAGAAGTCGTGTGGAGGGATTGGTACGGACAGGATTGTTGTACATAGTAAGAATAATTTACAACTGGTATTATTGACTGTACTGACTTTCCAGTTTAGGTAGTTCTAAGCCGTGCGGAAGGTGGAGCACTACATCACTAGGCTGCGCTACATTATTGCTCTGCCAACCTTGTACTGAGTAGATAGATAATAATAATTGCATCTGGCACTCATAGTGCACAAGAACTACCACCAGTGTTCGGAAATGCTCAGATAGAAGGATTACTGGATTTAAACTGTCGTGTTTTCGCCTTCGGCACAAGGCGCGGTCATCTTTCAGCTGAACAGCGGCACTACCGCGTTTCTGACCGATTTTGCGGCTCCCCGCGAAAAGAAAGATGGCACCTCGAAATGAGAAAAGCTCATTGAAGCGTGGTAGGGTATGAATGGCTCGTGTTCTATCTTTGCCTCATCCCAGCTAAACCAGCTTGGCTCCACAGGCCAGCCTAGACAACCAGTCGCAAGATCTAAAGAAACCGCGACGCTCAGAGCGAATATCTTCCCAATCTGCGGCAAAAGCTACTACTCCTGTTAACAAGAGTTATCTTCCGACTCCTTTAACCAATCATGAGTCCACCGCCACGGATATTCACAAGGACGTGACAGCGACACCGCCGGAACGTGGTCATACTCCAACTTCTGATGAACAACCGCCGACCTTTTCATCTCAACCTGGTGATACTCAGGCGCTTTCTCAATTTGTCTATCCACCTCGGGGATTTGCCGATGATGTGGAAGATGAGGCTGCGGAGGGGGTTTGGGGGTATTTAATCTCACTCGACGACAAATTTGGGAAAGCACTCGTCTTGAAGAAACGTAATAGTTGTGAGCCCACAGAGCCCGGAGAGACAAGTGGAAGGAATGGCAATCCAGCAAACAAGAGTGTTAAAAACAGTCAAAAATCTGGAAAACCTACGGAGATCAAAAAAACCTCGCAAAGCTTTCCTCCTGGTGGCTACCTCATTGGCCGTCACCCCGAATGCGGTAGGCGAAAAGACACTGTGGAAATATTATGGTTGGAATTGAGCTGATAATGAAGCGTAGACCTTATTCTCAACATTCCAACGGTATCCAATCGACATTGCTTGATATTCAACGAAACGAGAAACGGCGATGTAGTGGCAATCCTGGAGGACCTTTCGAGCAATGGGACTTTCGTCAATGAAGCTATTGTTGGACGGAATAAGCATCGTGAGCTTGAAGACGGTGATGAAGTTACCATCATCGACGAGGCCAGATTCGTTTTTCGGTACCCGAGGACCAGGGACACAAACGGGTTCCGTCAACAATATCGGATCCTTCAACAGCTTGGAAAAGGTCATTTTGCAACGGTCTACCTGTGCGTGGAGCGAGCTACAGGAACCAAATACGCTGTCAAGGTATTCGAAAGACGCCAGAGCGAATCTCAGAGATCACAGACGGATACTTTACAACAGGAAATTGCTCTTTTGATGAGTGTTAACCATCCAAATGTCCTATGCCTGAAAGATACGTTTGATGAGCGCGATGGAGCTTACCTAGTGCTTGAGCTTGCACCGGAAGGTGAACTGTTTAATTACATCGTCAAGAAGCAGAAACTCACAGAAAGCGAGACTCGTAAGGTTTTTATCCAGCTTTTCGAGGGCCTAAAATATCTGGTGAGGATCTTTTATGTTCCCGCGTTTTGACAACCCCGTGCTAATACCAAGGAGCATGACCGTGGCATTGTCCATCGAGACATCAAGCCTGAGAACATCCTTCTCGTAGACAAGAACTTAACTGTGAAATTGGCGGATTTTGGCCTGGCGAAAATCATTGGGGAGGATTCCTTCACGACAACATTGTAAGACGCCCCTTTCCTTGTTACATGCACACTCTCTTTCGATTTCTAACTGAATAATTCTGCAGATGTGGGACACCGAGCTGTAAGTCACAATCCAAGCTTATCCCTTGAGTATCCCCCTATTTGCTAATCAAGTAGATGTCGCGCCGGAAATTCTCGAGGAGTCTCGACATCGGAGATACACAAAAGCTGTGGATATTTGGTCGCTTGGAGTTGTGCTGTATATTTGCCTCTGTGGGTTTCCGCCATTCTCAGACGAGCTCTATACTCCAGAGAATCCATACACTCTGGCTCAACAGATCAAAATGGGCCGCTTTGATTACCCGTCTCCATACTGGGATTCAGTTGGCGATGTGGCCTTGGATTTAATTGATAGAATGCTCACCGTTGACGTTGCTAAACGGATCACGGTGGACGAATGTCTCGAGCATCCCTGGATAACCGGCAAGTACCCAAGCGTCACCGATAGTACTGATGGGTTGACTGGAGCGATGGGTCAATTGGACTTTTCTAAACGCAAGGTCGAGCGGGAACGTACGCTGCTTAGCAGCATCAACGATGTTGCGGTCAGCGAGATTGTTGAAGACGACGATGCACAAGTGAAAGTGTTTCGTAAGAATGCTGCTACGCGGGTTCATAATCAACCTGCCAAAAGGAGCGAGCAACGTGAACCTTCACCAGCCGCCAACCGCGCTCCCGAAGAATTCATCAACATGGGAGGTCGTGGGGATCCGGTCTTGTTCGACGACGAGCCAACCAGCCGCTATGCGCCGACCGACCCGCCAGATAATGTCCACCAGAAGAAGTGAATCATCTTTCATTTGAGGCTGTCTTTCCCAACAGACGCTACTCTGCGTGATCATCTTCTCATCGGTCTCACTGGTCATCTCTTTTCGCTTTCTCAATGCCATAATGGAGTCTCCACGTGGTGCAAGTGTTACATGCCTGCATATAGGCTGAAGGCTCGTGAAGATTACCTAGGGTGGACGACAGATGACAAGCATCCACTATGCATTCCTCCACTGGGAATTACCTCCCGTATCTGCCCAATTCTTATAATCTAGTGTTACTTTCTTTCTTGCGACACATTCTGGAGGCATTGAAGATGTCGATGGATTGCAATGGAAAAAAAGTACAACAAACATTTTGCATGGGTTCGGATTCAATAGGTGCCTTTTTTTGTCGATGCTGGTCTATATCTTTGATTGATTCCTTTGTTACAGGCATTGGCGCCCGGTTCTTTGGTCGCCGAAGTTATTCTTCTGGTTTGTGATTTTCAGAGTAGAAACCATCAAACTTTGAGAGCTCTGGTCCGAGACGGTTCCAGCGCAAAGGGGAAAGAAATCATGGAGTAGGAGCACATAGTTATCGCTCTCCGCATATAATCAACACCATCCTATTATTGTCTTCAGATCTAGTTCTTGTTTCCTTCAACATTTTTAATAGGCCGAAGCATCAGGTCTGATAATAGCGACTATCAGCATTGGGTTACTTGTATGTCCATTCATCAAGAGACGATGATACGCGTGCTGTCACAGTCTTTGCATATACAATCATTAATGTACTCCATATTATTATTTTCTCTGTGGGAGGTGATGAAGAGTTGGGTTAGTAATCCCTGCAGCCATGACGGGCACTTTGCAGGCCGCCATTCAACGCTTTTTTTTTTACCCGCGTCAGAGTGGCGTGATACCGGCCTACCGGGAAAAGCGCTTTGCAGAGTAATCTCCGTACGGAATACAGAGTACTCCGTACTCCGTAATGGTGGTCTCAGGGGTGCACGATTACGGTTTTCTAAGCTATATAATTAGGAATTGAGCCATTGGCCCATTCGATAATATTAATAAGAACCGTGTACGGAGTACGGAAGACCAAGGTTCGAGCAATAATCACGGCCTGTCCTGGGCTAAGCACTGCTCGGTAACTCCCTAAGGTTTAGGTACCTGACCCCCGTGGGCCCACTGGTACCTGGCACTTCTCTGGATTCTCAGACGCTCCTGTACTCGTACACCAGTACGGACCGCAATTTATTGTTTGCTTCTTTGAACACAACACCACACCCTCCGCAAGGCGTCACTCGTTACGAGTTTAAGCCTGCGTCAGCAGGAGACGCTGTCGGTCGCCAATTGCCATCTCTTCTACCGTTCCTCTCTCCTTATCTTCTGCCATCATGGGTCTTTCCGCTCGCATTCTCGACAGAATTTGCGAGCAATGTTCGGCTCAGTCGATATACGTCCTGGTTGGGCTCGGACTGTTATCTTTGGTCACGCTTTCGGTTGTGATCAATGTCTTGGCTCAGCTTTTGTTCAAGAATCCTAACGAGCCTCCGGTCGTCTTCCACTGGTTCCCATTCATCGGTAGCACAATCAGCTATGGCATGGATCCGTACAAATTCTTCTTCGAGTGCCGTGAAAAGGTGCGTGTTTTTAGGGAGGGTTTTGCTGGGAAGAGGGCGATTAGCCGCTGACGAGCATCTAAACAGTACGGCGATATCTTCACCTTCGTCTTACTCGGCAAGAAGACAACAGTTTACTTGGGAACCAAGGGGAATGACTTCATCCTCAATGGCAAGTTGAGAGATGTCTGTGCTGAGGAAGTTTACTCTCCCCTGACCACTCCCGTCTTTGGGAAGAATGTCGTCTACGACTGCCCAAATTCCAAGCTCATGGAGCAGAAGAAGGTAGGCGATGATGGTGGCAGTCTTCAGGAGAATGCTAACAAGGAAACAGTTTGTCAAATTTGGTCTCACTTCCGAAGCGCTTCGATCCTACGTCCAGCTTATCACCGACGAGGTGAACGCCTTCGTCAAGTCATCGAGCGTTTTTCAAGCGCCAAAAGGAACCTTCGATGTTTGTAAGACTATGGCGGAGATCACGATCTATACCGCTTCTCGATCGCTTCAAGGGAAGGAAGTTCGAGACAAGTTCGACTCGACGTTTGCAGAGCTATATCACGACCTCGACATGGGTTTTTCTCCCATCAATTTCATGCTCCCGTGGGCGCCACTACCGCACAATATCAAGCGTGATAGAGCACAAAAGAAGATGACCGAAACATACATGAACATTATCAAAGAACGACGTCAGGCTGGCGGCAAAAAGGACTCTCAAGACATGGTCTGGAATCTAATGTCGTGTGTGTACAAGGATGGAACACCACTCCCTGATGAAGAAATCGCCCATATGATGATTGCTCTTTTGATGGCTGGACAACACTCTTCTTCATCTACAATCTCTTGGATTGTTTTCCGTCTCGCTTCCCGGCCTGATATCACGGAGGAGCTTTACCAGGAACAACTCAGGGTGCTTGGTTCCGATCTTCCCCCTTTGACATATGAGGATCTCCAGAAACTGGATCTTCACTCGAAGGTCATCAAGGAAACCCTCCGTTTGCATGCCCCTATTCATTCAATAATCCGCGCTGTGAAGAACCCGATGCCTGTTGAAGGCACTCCCTATGTGATTCCGACCTCCCATAATCTGCTCTCATCGCCAGGCGTCACTGCGCGATCGGCTGAGCATTTCCCAAATCCTTTGGAGTGGGATCCTCACCGCTGGGACACTACTGTGGACCCAGAAGATGATGAGAAAGTTGATTATGGTTATGGCTTGGTCAGCAAGGGGGCCGGCAGCCCATACCTTCCCTTCGGTGCTGGCCGCCACCGGTGTATTGGTGAGCAGTTTGCGTACGTCCAACTCGGTACTATCACTGCTGCCCTGGTGAGAATGTTCAAGTTCAGCAATCTTCCTGGTGTAGAGGGGGTTCCCAAAACAGACTACTCGGTAAGATACCATTCCTTTCGTCCTTGATTTGCTTGGGGCTTTCTGGGACTAACCTTTTGTATGCAGTCTCTATTCTCGAAGCCTCTCGGCAATTCTCGAATTCAGTTCGAGAAACGTGACGCTACTGTGAAAGCGTAATCTCCATCTCCAATCTGATGGATCCCTTCAGCTTACATACCCTATGGCTTGTGTATGCGAATTTACTTCTCGTCCAAGCCTATTCTTTTCTCTTATGGCCCATAGATAATCATCCGTCGCAAAGTTGCGCCTTACGACACCGTGCTGACTCTTGATCTATATTTATCCTTGTAAATTATTCGATTCTGTCCTCGATAAATCGTTCTGGTTTTCGCTTTCTTGCATGACTACCTAATTTAATGTACTAGGATAGATGACAGAGCATTGTTAATATAATATACGCGCTTACCATCAAGGCATCCTGGAATCGTCCTCCCGGCGATTCGCTTTATGTACTCCATATTGACTTGTAGAGGAAATGGAAACAACATAATACAATTAAGCTTCGAAACGTGGCCATACATGATATAAATGTAGTATACAGGCAATCCTCTCTCTCTACCCCAGACCCACAGGAATAAAGATGATGCAGAGTACGAAAATAGTGTATCTCACGAACCACTCCCCGCTCGCCTCTCTGCGCTTCTCCTCTTTGCCCTGACTTCTGCACGCCGTCTCTCGCCACCATCGACTTTGTGTCCTTGTTTGTCTTCCCACATGCCTTCCACTACTCGAATTAAGGCAGCGGAGCCATTGGTGCCTTTGATTTGTTGCAGATAAGGACCCTTAATCATAGACCCACGGTGAATCTTCATCTGTGCATACTTTTTCAGAGGATTTGATGGGTTGTGCTGATATCCTGTTGCGTCTGGTGGAAGGTTTACGATGACCTTTTTCGTACCCGGTGACGAGGTTGCAGACGCGGTGACCGCAGGAGTAGAATCCCCGTTATCAGCGTTCTGTTTTGGGGTTTCTGCTGGAACTTCAACGACGCGAAGCTGGGCGACACCATTCACGACGTGATCCAGGTCTCCGCCTGGACCATAAATTCCTCGCCTAAACTTCTCGCGCCATCGGAGAAGATACCTCCTCTGGCGAGTAGGTTCGATGCCCAAATCTCGGAGCTCAGCTGATGTGAGCGAGAAAAGTTTGTCCCAGGACTCGAATTTGCTGGCATGCTTAACCATGTCGCGGCCGATCAAGGTCAAGAAGGTCTGAACGTCTGGTACGAATGGCGTAGGTGAAGGCACAGGCAAAGTCGTTTTCCGGTGAAGACATCGGACACATCTGTTTGATGCGACAAGAACATTGAGTAATCGCGATGGCATGAAGCCGAGACGTGGACTGGGAGCAAGCATTTTGACCGACATTGTGGATGGAAACAAGGCTTCAATTGACGGTCCACTAAACAATCAATGACGACAGCGGACTTCGGAATTAAAACAGAAGCATGGACGAATCTCTGTAAATCTGTCTGACAGTAGAATATGAGGCAATTGGTTGTTGGTTGTCCGTGTCGAACAGGGAAGGCCGGGCGGCATCAGAAATTTTGAAGGCAACTAATTGAATTGAAGCCAAAATGCCCGCAGCTCTGGCTGTACGGGATCAATGATACTCCGTCTCCACCATTGACTTTCCTTGTCCGCGGAGCTACAAGCAGCACAGGAATAGAAGGGAAACTCCTCAAGTTGATAAATAAAGGTTTATCTCCAATATGACTTAAAAATTCATCAGATATGAGATGCAAACCCATCAAAATAGTCGTGTCGTACCTTTGCATTTCTTGGTGGACAAATCTACATCCGTTCCGAACACGTGAAGCTTCATGACCTCACTTACGGTAACTTCACTCTTCTAACCATATATACACTCTTCCTGATCTCGAGGAACTATGGCGGTATCTCCAATTGTGTCACAATCGCCATCCACGGCAACTGCTTCCACTACAACAGCAGCTAAAGGGAAAGGTCTTGTTGTTCGCAACTTGGTCAATGACACAGCTACCTCCTCGCCGTCAACCGTGACACATGGGGAGCGGCATGAGCTTGCAGAGCAATTAAACGAAGAAGTGAGGCGTAAATATGTCAAAGGTATCATAAACTCTAGCACGGTAACTTCACAAATATTCGCATGCTAATATGGGTCTAGATAAGAAACTCGGCGAAGGTACCTACGCAGTCGTCTATCTCGGTCATCTTCGAACCGACCCTTCCTCTCTTGTCGCGATCAAGAAGATCAAAGTGAACGCCGAATACAAGGACGGGCTATCCATGGACGCAATCCGGGAAGTAAAATATCTCCAGGAGCTGTCTCATCCTAACATTATTGCTCTTCATGATGTCTTTTCTTCCAAGGACCAGAATCTGAACCTGGTTTTGGAATATTTACCGCTCGGTGACCTCGAGATGCTGATCAAGGACGGAAACATTCAGTACGGTGCAGCGGATGTCAAGGCTTGGATGGGCATGCTCGCAAGGGCCGTTTGGTTCTGTCACGAAAATTTTGTGTTGCATCGAGATATTAAGCCGAATAACTTGTTGATCGCGTCGGATGGAGAAGTCAAACTGGCAGATTTCGGCTTGGCAAGGTCATTTGCTGATCCCTATCTCAACATGACGCACCAGGTCATTACACGCTGGTACAGACCGCCCGAACTCCTCTATGGTGCTCGGCAATACTCTGGTGCTGTGGATGTATGGTCAATGGGTATGGTCTTCGCCGAACTTTTATTACGTGTGCCTTTTGTTGCTGGCAATACAGACATGGATCAGATTACGAAGATCTGCGAAGCGTTTGGTACTCCAACTGAAGAGAACTGGCCGGGAGTAACCAAATTACCCAACTATGTGCCTGTGGATAAAGTCACGCCGTTGCAGGGACGAGAGTTCTTTTTGCGACAGTTCCCAACTGCTGGACCACTTGGGGCAGATCTATTGATGTCGATGTGTGCATTGGATCCACGAAAGCGAAGTACCGCACGTGAAATTTTGCAGCACAGCTGGTGGAGAAGCGATCCCAAGCCGACCAAAAAAGAAGAACTTCCAAGAAAGTCTGGTGGCGCAAAGAAAATGGGTGATGACCTATCCCGAAGGGGTGGGGAGAATAACGATGGCCGCTTCAAAAACGTTGCACGGCAGCTGGATTTTGGTGCTATGAAATGAAATCTCGAATTGAATTGACAACCCAATTCTATTAATTATTAAATACCGGAGTTTTGGGGGGGGACCTTTTTGTATAGTTGCAACAATTTTTCGGTTGGGTTTTCGAGTCTGGCTTCTGAGCGTTGGACATGGGAAAGAAGCTCAAGGGATCACATGGGTGATAGGGCAGAGTGCCATGCCATGTGCGTCATTTACATTGCATGGAACGGTGGGGCGTTTCTCGAAGAAAAAAAATAATTTATGATGGATATTGTGTGTATTGACAGACAGAGCATACTTTGTATATTCCTTTGCAAGATATGCCTTCAAGGAAGGGATCGTATAGACTGACTTGGCTAGATAACGGCACCAGGCTGTACTCACTGAAGAAATCAAGGACATATAGAATTCTCACCTTGTTGATAATGAGATCTACTGTATTAATGTCATGGAATAGTCTAGATGAATAGAAGCGCGGGGCAAAAAATTCCCGGTCACATGAATCAAGTGGGGGGAAGAACTGACTGGCTGATCCAACGTTGAACTAAAACATTGAAGCCACAATGTCGGTGCCTTGCCTGTGGAAGTTTGGAACGCATGTAATGTGTCCCAAATCGGTCCACTTGAGAAGATGTATCAAACAAACATGCCTAGGAGAAAGGGAACGTCAATTAGCGGATCATCAGAATTATCGATCTGGGGAGATTTGCGCTGTAGTTAACAAAGATTTAAGACAGCGAAACAAGGCGCAACCATACATTATTATTGTTATGAAGCAATTTCCTGTTACAGAGCGTGCTTTGTTAATGATAATATCTAGTTTTGGAAAAAGAGGTAGGACTAGACCCGCCTCGTCCTCCCAATCGCTGGCGTAGGTAGGACTGTACGGAGTAGGTCATTCCTAGATAAATCGACGATTAGCTCGCTAGGCTAACCACGGTGGTCTTCTCTTTCCGGTGCCATATGCAGGATGAAACAAACCGTGCCCCTGAGCTGGCACTCGGAGGTATACTCCGTATAGATTCCAGGCCCTCTAGGGCTTGAAGTTGGAACCTTGAAATCTAATATTAATATTCTAAGCTTGAGCATCGAGACAGCCTCGAGCGCGCATATGATTTGTCCATTCTTAATCACAATACAAGGGGCCGGCCCATGTGGCTCTAATGCATTATGCCTGCCATACAGGGGTCGGTGGTCTAAGCTTCGTCAATCGGTTCTGCAATGCTCCGGACTCCGGACTCGGTACAATCACGACTCACGACTCGCCATATGAAGAATCATCTGAAGAACGGCGAATGCCGGGTTGCAGAAGACGCGAGGAAAAAGACCAGATAGGCCGGACCCCTTGCACGCTGCTGGGCATCCATCGACTAGTCCATCCCATCGCTTGTCAAGTTGTGATTGTTATTATTTAATTTTAACTTGCCCCTTTTCCCTCCTTCTTTAACTCCTGTTCGCTACTGGCTCGTGGATAGCAGATGCCAAAGACAAGGCTCGACTCTCTGTATTCAGCTCTCTGACGCGGGCCAACCACGGCTGGGTCCGGGGGTTCCTGGCATGGATTGGCGCCCCTTTTCTCGTCACGGATAAGCATCTTCTCCTCTCCTTGCCGTGGCCCGTGCCTTGTTATCCTGTTCGCTTACTCGCGCTCTTAGTCTCCTACGCACTGGGCAACAGCAATAATAATAATAATAATGGAATTGTGCTCATTAAACATTCTTCATGCTCCTCGCATCTCTGCATATCAGAGGACATAGTCCTGCAGCGTAGTTACTTGAATTAGAATGGTCCTCGATAGGGCTTCGGTGTAGTCTGCTTCCAAGGAACCCTAGTTCATGCAGCCAATGTTGAAATAAGATAGAATCTCTCACGGCCATGTTTGCGCGTGGCCTGCCCAAGTAACCAAACAGAGGGGCAAATTTTGACAAGCAGCTGACTTTGAAACACCAACCAGACTAAATAGTAAAGACAAGGTTACTCCGTACCTTGCCTACCTAATAGGTAACTAACGCCAGCCGTCCCTGGGGTGCCGCCAATGTTCCCCCTGTTCGGCCCTCGTGGTGCCCTCCCACCCTTCTGATTTTCTCCTTTGGTAAACACGACGCGTCCAACCTGTATCCTCCTGCGACGGAGAAAGGATCGTTCCCACCTGATTGTCCCCCGTCGCGAGGATTCTCCCTATCTCGGAATCACTTCTTTTTTGTCCCGCCTGGTAAAAAAATACTTATCAATCGGCCTTAGCCCACCGCCGCATCGCTTTTACCGAGCGACCCACGCTATCGGTGATCAGACATCGACCGCACCTCCAGCTTCCTGTCCAGCGATCTTGAATATCCTCCCAGAGGCAACTTAATATTCTGATACGCGCAGAGCCTGAGATCCTTTTTCGGAACCTCATACTTGTTTAACTCGCGACTTGCTGCTACGATTACTGGTGATGTCAGTTCCACCCTTCCCCTCACTCCATCCCACCTCCGTCAAAATTACCACTTTGTGCCTGCGCGATTCATGGTCGGGAGAACTACCGCATCCATCATATCGTATTTGCGATGGCTGCGATCTTTCTTGGCTGTTGAATATATGCCGATTTGTGCTGACATCCAAGGCTCCGCGGATCAGATGCCGCTCTCGAGACATCAGTGAACTCTCGGCGACACTCGACGATTCTTACCTGTTTGAAAGCGAAAACGATTCCGGATTCGCTGCGCAGAAGCGTCTCGTCTCCTACCTTGCTTCCTACTTCCGCTTATGGCATTCTTCAGCAAAGCATAGCCCGTCGCATTGAATCCCACCTCTTCCCGGTTTCTGAAACCGGGGGTCAATAAATTGAAGCCTCTCGAGAGTAGACATGGCTTCTCCATCGGCTTTGCCTCAGCCGTCACGTCATGCTTCCAGCCCAGCAACCGGGACTTTGTCCTCACTGCCTGCAGCGAAGCCAAGGGCTTTATCGGTGGTTTCGGACACCCAGAGGGCGCCGTCTCCATCTTCGAGGCTCCGGCCACCTTCATCTCCACGTCCCTCTGCTGGCGGAACCAGTCAGTCAAATTCGTCATTGAGGTCAACTTCAGGCTCCCTGGCATCTAATGTTTCGGAAAAAACCCTCCGCAGGACGGTCAGCATTGCCGCATTTCCTCAACCCCCGAAAGCTGGTTCCAGGTTATCGACAGCCTCTTCAATCTCTATTGCATCGTCGCAATTGCCATCGGCCAAGAGCAGCTCTCCAGATTCCGTCAACCCTATTTCCTCCGGGGGGAGTGTGAAGACAAGAAACAAATCGAGATCCACCAGCAGCCACCGTAGCTCCAAGACTCCTTCTCTCTTGAACAACAACGGTGATGAAAAATCCATCCTGAGTGGATCGGGGACCCGGGACTCCGAGGGTCAATTTAGCATTCCGTCCCCACCGCAAAGTAGGAGTTCGTCCGCTCAAGGATCATACTCCACCAGTGCAACAACGTTCGATGATCCAGAAGATGCTGTCCGACATGGACATGATGCCGTTGAGAACACGAGCAGCGCAAAGAGAAACGCCAAGTCAAAGGACAAAGGCAATGTCATCGTCAGTGTCAGAGTTCGTCCGGATGCTGGCGGAGAAAACTCGAGAACTGAGGGAGAATGGATGGTGGATGGGAGGAGGTCTCTCATTTCTTACAGGGGGAAAGAAAGTTACGACTATTTCTATGGTGAGCTCAACTGACATAGGCAAGACGTAGAAAACCTGGCCACTGACGACTTTTTTTTTCTCTCTCTCTCTCTCTCAGATAATGTGTTCACCGCCCATGATGACAATGCAAAGGTTTACGACGCTTCGGCGAAACGCCTGGTTCGAAGAGTGATGGAGGGTTATCACGGCACCGTTTTCGCATATGGTATGACGGGAACGGGAAAAACCTTCTCGATGCAGGGTACAGCATCATCACCTGGAGTGATTCCATTGGCAATCACCGACATTTTCTCGTACATCAGGGAGACTCCGCACCGGGAGTTTCTTCTACGTGTCAGCTATCTGGAGATCTACAACGAGAAAATCCATGATTTACTCTCGGCTCCTGCTGGAAATGGTGTTGGTGCGGGTCAGCAAGAGGAAATCAAGCTCCGAGAGGACAGCAAGAGAGGGGTCTACGCGACGCCCCTGAAAGAAGAGATTGTGCAAAGCCCAACGCAGTTGCTCCGCGTCATTGCAAGAGGTGATCATGCAAGAAGAACAGGCAGCACGCAATTCAACGCGCGAAGCTCTCGAAGTCATGCAGTCGTCCAAATCGTTGTAGAAAGCCGAGAACGCGCCCCTGCTGGCAGTTCCTCTCAGGAGAAGCGCTCTGGCATGGCTCCAGGCGGTGTGAGAGTCTCAACTCTGAGCTTAATAGATCTCGCAGGCTCGGAACGTGCCGCGGAGAACAAGGAGCGACGCCAGGAAGGAGCCCACATCAACAAAAGCCTGCTCACTCTCGGCACCGTGATTGCAAGACTTTCGGAAAATAAAGACAAGAATGGCAACTCAACGGATCGAGAAGGGAAGCATTTGCCTTACCGTGACAGCAAGTTGACTCGCTTGCTGCAACCCGCGCTCTCCGGAAACTCTCTGGTTAGTATTCTCTGCACTATCTCGATTGGGTCGTCTGGCAGCACTCCAGCAAACACGCATATCAACGAGACCCTCAACACTCTGAAGTTCGCGGCTAGAGCAAAAAACAACATTGTCAGCCATGCTAAGAGAGCGGAGGAGTCATTCAGCGGTGGCGGTGGTGATCCAGGTAGCAGAGCCCTGTTGGAGCGTTATCGCATGGAGATCCAGTCTCTTCGCGCCCAACTAGAGGCTCAAGCCAAGGCTCAAGCTGAAAATGAATTGAAGCTGGAGGAAAAGCAACTAGAAAAGGAAGCCCAAGCTCGCCACGAAGAGCAGATGCTTGAGATGCAGCTGGCTCGAACCGCACTGAAAGAGAGAATTGAACATCTTAATCGCCTTATACTTTGTTCTAAATCTATGGGGGTCAACAGCAACAGTGGTACCTTTGGTCTCGAAAGGCTGTCCAGAATATCAGGTACTACTGAATCCGGCACACGTTCACTTCGTTCATCCGCCAGTCAATCAACCCTCGGTGCCAATTCCTTGAGGAGAACAGTGTCCCAGCTGTCTCTCAACAGCGGCGATCGCTCGAGCATTACACAATGGAATCGTGCATCCCTTGTGCATGACGACGACGATGACACGATCGGAGAGTTTGGGGACGGGGTGGCTAGCCTTCAGATGCAAGTCGCTGCTTTGCAGGCTGATCTCGCGGATAAGAATCGCTACATCTCCACCCTGGAAAGACGTTTGCTGCAGGCACGGCGCGCGAGCCATTCTCGGATATCGATGGGCCTGGCTCAACTCAAAAATGGCGACGAATCCGACTTGATGGCCCTGCTCCGTGAGAAGGATATGGAAATTTCGGAGTTGCGCATTCAACTCGATGACAAAGATCGTATGCTCGCTGCTCTCCGTTCAGCGGCGCGCCAGAGAGACTTAGCGCAGATGGCAGCCGACGCGGAGAGGAGAGCAGCGCGTCGTGGAAGTAACACCAGTTCCCTCACTAGTGCTGCCCCAACGGGCCCAGTTAGTCCGGTTGATGTCCTGGCCTCGCTCAAAGAGTCAGAAAAGGAGAAAGAGAAGAAGAGGAGGAGTGTGGATGAAGTGTCGCGCATGCTGGACGAAATGATTCAAGACCGGGTGGAGAACGGGCACTTGATCAAGAGTTCCCGGGGAAGCATGCGTGTCGTGAGTGGCACTGCCAGTCAAAGAGACTCCATGGTGTCTACTGTTTCGGCCTTGAACACGGTGCCCCCCAGCCAGCGAACATCAATCGCCGAGGTTCCAAAGGAGGTCTGAGCAACCCTTTGATTATCTTGATTCTCGCAGACTCATCCCTAGTCCGAATACTTTCATCCTCGTTCTTCACTGGATACGTCCTCTTTTCTGCTACTTTAATGTTGCTCTCTGGAGGTTGGCCTTTTCTTTCAATCCGGTTGCCATGGCGTTACGTTTCAAGAAGACGCTTTTACATCTTGATGAACGTAGGGTGCAATTTGCTGGGGGGAACAGAATTTTCTTTTTTTTTTTTTGCATTGGTCGTTTTCTCCCCTGGCTGGTGTTTGGTTGTCTGATACCCCAGGTTTTTTTTTATGTGTACATGTACTGTAGCTTTCAATCATGTTCTTTTTTTCATGGCATTCCCATCTAGATGCCATCAGACTCAGCTCAGTCCCACGCTTTCTGTCTTTTGATTCCGTAGTCCGTACTGTGTAGAATTCTTTGTTCACCGTTTGAGCCCATGGTCCGTCCACTTTAAACTGGGATTCTCTGTATCCAGGAAAGGGCTCGGATTTTCAGAAATAAGGTCGTTTTGCCTTCTTGGACCTATTTCATGACTTAATATTTCGCACTCCGTACTGTACAGTTACCACTTCCAACTTACAACGGTGCTAATATTACCTAGGAAGGAAGGTACTTGCATGATCTGCGGACTTCAACTGGAACTGGGGATTATCCCGCGGGCCGCTACCTGATCTGTGGACCGATAATCGGGCGGTGGACTCGGACCTAGCCGATCCATCATCCAAACCTCCCTCAGAACTGTGATTCGCTCTTTGATCTCGAAGCCGGCGTCACAGCCCGTGGACTCCGTGTTTCATCCTTCTCAACACCGCCAGTCAGCGATCGAATCCCATCAATGGCGATTGAAACGGTTGCAGTCATTCAAATGCCTCGGGAGATCCTTCTCGCAGGCTCCTGATGACTACCAGTCATGCATCCATGATCCCTTAGGGCTCACATAATTGACGTTCTTCGTACGGAGTACTCCGCACACACTGACGGACTATTCACTAGACCGTACTCCGTACAGTGCACTGTTACCGTTTGTTTCATCCTGGGAGAGTCCAGGTGAAGACTTACCTGTCAGCGTTGCAGATTAATTAATTGGGGGCCGAGGCTCTTGTATGTACAAAGTATCTGCTCCTGCGACAGACCTTTCCACTTATACTATAACTACAACCAATATCTCTTCCTTGCGGCACTCTTTCCGTCTTTTCTATGGATCTGCGAGTGCCTGGATGCGCGGCTTTCACATCCTGAAAATCATCTCATTCTCCTTGTGTTTGCGCTTTCCAACCTTCGATTCTGAATCACTATTTGGTGTATGAAAACATCCAGGTCACAGGGTAATACCTCGTGACTCTTTCTTTACCTTTTATTTACTTTCCTTTTTTTTTATTTATTCAAAGAAAATTCCGCGTTCCTCCATTCCTTTCCATTGTGACTTTGCAAAGCAAGAGCGGCTAGACGCCCTTTATTTCCTTCCATCCTCGAACCCGTTGGGCGTGATTTTTATCTCGCGAAGCCCTGCTTTCTTTATACCAGAATTGACTCTGACGTTATCATATATCTTCAGAAGAGCAGCCTACTCTCGTTCCGTTCAAATTATTGAAGTCGTGACGACTGCTGCGCAGGGAAACGACATGTCGGACGTCTGTTGATACGCGGACGTCATTCCTAGCAAATGGGCGTCAACAGCAAATTCTTCATATTTGCCTCTCGTCTAGTGATGAGATGATGTCTTTCCTCTCTTTTCTGTTCTCTGAACGGCGCTAGTTATTCTCATTCTTCCCTTCAGCACGTTTCTCATGGTCAGAAGATTGTTCTTCCTTCCACCAGATTTTCCTTGCCCCCTTAGGCTATCGTTGAGCCTGAATTACAGATTTTGACGGTATATCTGGCTATTGTGGAGCTGCCAAGGTTGCAATCCGGTTTCCCTCCTACGATATGCTATCAAGTGCAGAGGATTGTGTACCGGAACATAAAATGATCATTTCATCCCGTCAAAGCCCTCCGAAGACGGCTCTTCGAAGGGCTTTCTCAGCAAATACACTTGGACTGAAGCAGTTGTCGAAGAACGGCTTATTAGCACCGCTTGTCGACTCGCCGCTTCCCTCACCAGCCCTTCCGTCTATCCTTCCACGTCATGGAAAGAAATCTACAACAAGCCGGAGACGCAGAGCGATTCGCCTGCTAGTGTGGCTTGCAAGTGCTGTCTGCCTCCTCAAGCTGATTCAGTGCTTTTCAGATCCCGCCATCATTAAGAATCAAGTTGGTTATTGGTCAGGGGATGGAAAGATTTACCAGTTAGCTGGAACTGATATTCTCCCAGCGCATGCTACCCCTATTGTGATTACCGATCAGAAGGGTCGACAAAAATGGACAATTTCAATCCCACCAGGAACGAAATCCCCACTGTCACCTTCAGAATATGCCGATCTATGCTCGCAGTGTGTTGAAATTTCTCAGCGTCTTTCACACAACAAGACACAGGCTTTTGGTTACTATCGTCGCGACCAGAATTTCATGGATGTTGCCGATGCCGAGGACATTGGATTGCTCCCTCGCTCATCTTCTGTTCAGCAGGCGACGCTAGATAACGGACACAATAAAGTCTGCGAGACCAGTCTCACCTTTGTCATGCAATCCGAGGATGCGGGACTCGGAAAGACCCTGATGGCTCTGTGGATGAGTTATGGACTCGCACAAAAAGAAGGCAGAAGCTTCTTCATCGACGATACGGACTGGGCCTATGGGAGATATTCGACATACTTCAAGCCCCCGCCAAAACCAAGCTGCCTTCCTCCTATGCCGTCACAGAAGGTACCTTGTCCTCTCCAGGCACGCCACCTCGTCGTCTCCTCAGCAAACGCACCGTGGATATTTGGGGATAGTTTCAGGGAACACTTTGAGGATTCGCGCAAAAGTGGGGTACAGCGACAGAAGCCCATATTTGATTTCCTCCGGAGTGGATATGAGGCCCTTTTTGATCTCGCTGCTGATGACGCAGCATATCTTACAAAACGCACTGGTGAATTGGATGACATCGTCCATAAAAAAGGGGGCATCGAAATCGGGGTTCATGTTCGCCGTGGCGACCTTCATCCTCTGGAATTTCAGTATCAGGAATCCTATATACCTCTTGAAAGATACGCCGAGGCAGCCAGGAAAGTCCTTCAAGATCCGCCTTTGAAGAGCAACAGCCATGCCGATCTATCCGATCGGGTAGCGCACTCGAAGATAATTCTCGCTTCAGACGATCCGGATATATACTCTGCCTCAGAGCTGATAGGGTTTGAGAAGGCACAGGCCTACATTTCCTTAGCAAGTAAATCCGTCTTGGATGCTCTCGCCGCGTCTCAAGAAGGACATGGTGGGCAAAAGCCTGTGGATGAGAATATCGGCTGGGAAGGGGGCTTCTTTAAGGACATGTTTTGGTCTCTTGGTGCTCCACCTACCATTCCAGCTGCGGGTAGTCCATTACCATCCAAACGACAGCCCCCTGTTCCTGGGACTGCAGCTGCCGTAGCCAGTCCTTTGCATCGCTTTCAGTCCCCCGAAGAAGCACTGAAGATCCGCGAGTTGATCGGTCGCGCCTATCTACTTGACTTGGCCGTTCTGGGGCAGACAGATAAGGTCATATGTGGCATAAGCAGTGTCTCTTGCCGCCTCTTGGCTGTTATGATGGGCTGGGACCGAGCAATCCTGGATAAAGGATGGCAGAATATTGATGGAAATTGGCACTGGAGGGACGTCGTCTATTCATCATCGGAGTTTTATTGATCATTCTGCGCTGTATCTGAATAGATACACTAGGTCTATATACAACAATGCCATATAACGTTTCGTCCTGGCCAGCTATCTCATGAACTTGACTAGATACTGTACTTTTTTTTTGAATTGCAATTGCATGCGACCAATACGAACCAGGACATCAGATCGCCCCCTCGATCTCTCTCAAGAGTCGCTTGAGATATCCTACAATGAATATCCGGGCCGCGACAATCGTTTTCAATACCTACCTCAAATTCCGTGGTGCACAACTTGCAAAGTACCTCCTAATAACAATAATAGGATTGGAGATTGTTTTACCGAGGCATACTCGTTACATATAAAGTTAAGGGAACCCATCCTCTCCTGCCCGTTCGAGTTATATACACGTACCTAATGCGGAGTTCCTTTGGCTCTTGCGGATCTTAACCGCTATTTTCCCATCTTCGGTATCAAATCGCTACCTATCCATGGATGTATGAATCCAATCACCGAGCTCCGAGCTGGCCGCTACCGATTCAAACTCTCGACTATACCTAGGTAGTTACCCCGTACAGACTTTTTCCCTCAACTCGTACGGGTGTCATTTATCAAGGAATTTCACAACTCCATGTACATACAAAGGACGTCAATTAAGTACATACATACATCAGTCATACCTGACGTTCTCAGCAGGCGAATAAAGCCCAAGGACCATCCATCTATGCAACAATCTCGAGCTCCGACGTCCTCCCCACCGCAAAAATATCCCTCCACTCCTCCCAGAGCTGCTGCAATTCCTGCACATATTTGGCGTGCAGTTCATCTACGTAGTTATCATCGATATCGTTCTTATCTCGATGCTGAACGACCCGAATGGGTCGACCGACAACGATGTTGAGTGGACGACGGTACGGCATCAATCCCACGTCATAATTAAATACACCACGAGCGTGGAAAAGTGGTATTGTGAACCCCATCGTTTTCTTAACAAGCATCTGAAACTTGTGAATAATCGGGTGTTGCTCCGAATTCACTTGCTCGTAAAGCTCATTCTCGCCAAATCCCAGCACCGGAACGAGGTCCGCCCCTGTGCGAATGGCCAGTTTCACAAACCCTTTACGGCGTTTCAAAACGAGACGAAGAGTGCCAGGCTGTGCGTCAAGGGACTCACGAGCGCCTCCCACGACGATCGTGATGGCACGGCCCATCCCTTCCCCGTCAGTGCCTCCCTTGGTGAGCAAGTTTTCACAAGACTCGCGAGAGACACTCGCAAGACCCATAGCCATAGCATATTCTCTATAGAATGGGATTCGGAAGTTTGAGTCGAGTGTGAGCAAAGTGTTCGTGATTCCAGGGAAAAGTTGGGAGAAGCCAAGTGCTTCTGTAGCAAACGCCGCAAATGCCCCATGAGAAATGATGCCATGAGGGTGATATCCGAATATGTACTTCCGAGTGGGAGCAAGACATTCGGTGCGGTGCAATCGAGCAGGGAAATAGGAGGCATAAAGTGACCAAATTCGAGACGAACGCAAGGTTTCACTGCGACCGCTCAAGTTTCCGGACGTGGCGGCCGTCGAGAAAAGGGAGATATAGATGAGATATGGCAGAAGTAGCGGCCAGAATAAAGGCATGGCACACATGAAGAAGAAGGTTGTCAAGAAAATAGCAATTGTGAGAGTATGACATAGGACAACGAATGTCTGAAGACGCCTTTCCAAACCGATATTCAGGGGCGCCCATCGTATTCTACGACATACGAATCAGCATGTCAACGTAATAGAGCATGACACCGTGGTTCAGCTTGACAATGGATCTCGTGTCTCACCCACGTCTCTCCGGAACCGCCCCATCCTGTTGGCTAGGCGAGAATAGCGTACCATCGGAGCTATTCCGTTGCTTCCTATAATTCAATAAGTTGCGACCGCTCGAATGGCCGACAGAGGAGTCGTTGCGTGGATCTATGTTTAGATCGTCCAGCGAGCCCATTTCGGAGCCTGTTTGATTAGGAGACATATCGAGTCCCCGGCAAAATATGGTATTCGCCAAGGCACGAGAGGGTCCCAAGCATCAAAACGCCTTTCAGTTGTCGCAAATAATAGTCCCGTGTTTTCAACAACTGTAGATATGTGAGCTGATCGAAATACCGTCTTTGAATGTGTATTTCACTGAAGGCTGAAACCGAGCAGCAATGACGTTGTATGGCCTGCTGGCATTTATGGATCCGGCAACAGCGACTGGCCCTTTGCACGGACCGTGGGGCCAACCCAACAGTTATCATTATCAGTATCCAACAGCAAAGTTCCCACTTGGTATCTTATCAAGAAATATGGGACGTGGAAAAGGATGACTGTCAATTGCTTCTCAAATACCAATGATCAACTAGACGTAGCGTGAGCTACACGTGTACATGGTAACAGGTAGCTGGTGCAGACATTTGTTCTTCGCTTTGGAAGCCGGAGCGCTTACACAGGTATTCATTATACTATCATCAATGTTTACGATGAAGATGAATTCATGATGCAGGCATTAGGCAATGCTCGATGTGCCAAAAGAAAACCCCGTTTATTTGATTTTTCCACCCCGCGCTGAGCGCGATAAACCGTTGAGGGTAGGCCGGTACGTATAATAATAATACGAATTATGTACAAAACTCAACTCCCAAAATGCCTATGTAGTTTCTATGTCTTCACCATGAATATCTGCCGAAATCAGCTCAAGAACTAAAAAAAAAAGTTATACATGACGGGATACTCACCTCATTGAGGGATTTGTCATCCATGAGCGCCCTTTTCTTCTGCTGGATGTGACGACTCCTTATAACATGCCTGCCCATAGGTATCTGCTCTCTCGGCTTACTGACTGTTTGGGACAAGGATCGCTCGGTCCGCTCCTTCGAATGGACATAATCAGGGGATCGACAAGGATCTTTTCGACTCTCCGCTTCAGAAGCATCATCAGAATCTTGAGATTTCTGTTTCCGCTTTTTGGATTTCTCCTTTTTGGATTTCTCCTTTTTAGATTTCTCCTTTTTCTTCTTTGTGTTGGTTGTAGATGAAATATCTTTCACAGTCTCCTGCTTAGATCCACCAGGCTCGGAAATTACCTGGTCAACATATCCCTGCGGCTCGGCGATGACACTTGCTACGCTGGTATCTTCTTTCGGTTTCTGTGCCCTGGCTTCGAGATCCGGTTCCCTTCTAACGTCCTGGACGTTGTTTTTGGGAGTAAGAGCCTCGTATTTCTCCTGGACCAAAAATCCTCCGCTTATGAATCTAACCGCCTGCCACTTTTTCTGAGCATAAAGTGCCAGCCTAGCATCATCTCGCTGTCGCTGCTCTTTCTCCAACTGCTCGTCACTCTTGCCATTGAGTCGCCCCAGCAGCCCTTGGAATGCATCAAGCCCAGTAGGTTCAAGATCAGCAATTCCTCGAGGACGAGCGCCTAATCCAAGAGTATCATCCTTAAGGGTTACTCGGATATGAGATGCGCTGGCGGCAGTGAAGGTATCAGCGTGCGTTGCGTTTCGTGCGCCTAAGAAGCTACCGGGAGTCCACCCCTGAGAGGTTAAAATCTTGTGACCAAACCCATTCGTCGATCGAGCCCAGCTGGTATTATTCGGATCGTGCGATATCTTTCTCTTCCTATTTTCCTGGTGATTAGCGAGACGCGGAGACTATTCTGTTGCAATCCCCTTACTTGCGAGGTTCTGCCAGCCCCATTTAGAGGGCACCTTCTCTTTATTCGTTTTCCCAAAGGAGAAGAAATAGATAAGGACCATGTGACTGTAAATACAGTGATAACTCTCCCTGCCCGATGTTTGTGGACAATATGCTCAATTTTCTTTAAATCTGATGGGGCGACAAGGAACTTTTTTTCGCGCAGACAATGCGCTGAGTCAGCATCAATAAGAATGGCGGGCCCTGCAGATCAAGTACCTAAAGTACTCCGTACGTCAAGTCACAGTACGGAGCTCCGTACGGTTACCCGAGCCATGCAAAGCCGAAGGTTGCTTCATAATAGTCCGTAATGATAATAATAATGATAATAATCCCCACTTTATAATCTCCACTCTGTCTGCTGGTTAATCTTATATAACTCTGAGCAACTGATTTCAATGCCTTGTGCAAGTTCCCACATCGAATTCACCTCTTTGTGGTGACCCCTATCAGTGTGACGACACGATATCTGCAGCATCCACAAATGCTGTAGTCTCCAAAAAGATCATCATTTCCATATAATACGTTGAAAGATGAAACCAGGCAGTAGATGATGGTCTGACCAGGCAATGTCTACTCTGCGTGTTCTCTGTCGAGATCAACCTCGTCGTACAATCGCCCTAGCTACAAGCAATTCTATTTTACTCCTCAGACATACTTCGACGCCTATAGATGCTCCCAGACGCGCAACCAACAATGGCGATGCGCCGCGCTGCCTGGTTGACTTCTCCGACCTTTCATCGGTGGATTTGCGAGACTACAGACTATTAGGAGAAGGGTATGGGACCCTTGGTCTCATCACCTTAAACAATGATGTTTTTATCTGCGTCGTGACTGCATCATCTAGAGCCGCCACGGTTCGACCGGGTGAGACAATTTTGAGGATCGACAATGTCGAGTTCTGTATGTAGCTATAATTACCCTTAGCCTCTACGGAATTCGCGTTGATATGTCTCTAGACTGTCTTAATCGATCGGATTATGAGCACGGCGAGGACTACCAGTCAGCTTCTCGATTTGCTACGGAAGAAATTGACCATGATGGCATTTATGATAATAGGGATATTGTCACGGATCACCCGTTTTTAGCTTTAAAAAGGCTCTTAAGTGATGGTAGCTTCTATTACAGCCTTGATTTCAATCTCACAGATCGCCTCCAGAGTCGGTAAGTGAACAATACCCGTATGGGCCACAGCTGGCTAAACCTATCTCAGATCCAATGCTTCAGCAACCTTCGACATTGACAGTCTCGATGAAGATATGTTGTGGAACTCTTACATGATTGGCCCTCTGCTGCTTTTTCGTAGTCGTCTGACGTCCCACGAAAGAGCGAGTTTCGATTCATCCCACATTTTGACGTCGGTTATTAGAGGCTATGCTGGAACTTTGACGATACCTGCTTCCATCTCTCTCTTACCTCAGCTACGGTCAAATCTTCCCTCAACTATAACCGTCATTTCACGCTTGTCTTCTCGTCGTGCGGGTACAAGATTCAATTCCCGCGGTATTGATGATGATGGCAACGTCGCGAATTTTGTCGAGACTGAAACTGTTTTATGGATCCCCCCAGGCATAACTTTCTCTTATACGCAAGCACGCGGGTCCGTGCCAATTTTTTGGGAGCAAACAGCCGGTCTTCTCCCTGGACAGCAGAAGATTGAAATTGCCAGGTCATTTGAAGCTACGCAGCATGCTTTTGATAAGCATTTTGAGACTCTTGAACTGAAATATGGAGCTGTACACGTGATAAACCTTCTCAGTGAGACAAAGCCTGGGGAATCCGAGTTGTCAGCGCGATTCCGAGAACACGTTGCGAGGAGGTCTCTCAGACAACAGAATAATGCTTCTTCACCATTCGGACATCGTCTTTTGAGGACAACTGAATTTGATTTCCATGCGGAGACACGAGGTCCACTGGGCTACGAAGCCAGCGGTCAGATTCGACATATCATTGAGCACTCATTGGATGGGTTTGCGTACTTTCTATCGGATGAGGGTGTCGGGCCCAAAACCTCCAAGTCCGACGAGAAGGGCAAAGAGAAAGAATCGACAGTTATATTACAACAAGAAGGCATATTTCGGACCAATTGTCTTGATTGTCTCGATAGAACCAATCTTGTGCAGACAATAATCAGTCTGATGGCTCTAGAGTCTTTTTTGTCTCAACAGGGCGGTTATATGGTTCCTGATCTTCAGATGAGACATTCAAGTCTCTGGGCAGATAATGGCGATGCTCTGTCCAAGATATATGCCGGTACTGGCGCGCTGAAGTCGTCCTTCACAAGACACGGTAAAATGTCCCTTGCTGGTGCGATTGCAGACGTACGAAAGAGTGCAACGCGCCTGTATGTCAACACATTTGCAGATAAGGAAAGACAGAACACCATAGACGTCTTATTGGGACGCTTGGCAAACCAAGTATCTGTTGATCTGTACGATCCTATAAAGGATATGGTCGCTGCAGAGCTCAACCGACGAGTCGCGGAATACACGTCCGTGAGAAATATACGAATATGGGTTGGAACTTTCAATTTGAATGGGAGAAGTGAGGGTGCAACTGCTGATCTATCCCCATGGCTTCTTGCGCTGCGTGAGGAAGATGGAGAAGATCCGACAATTGTCGCTGTCGCGTTTCAAGAAATTGTGGAACTCAGTCCACAGCAGATAATGTCTACAGATCCAAAACCGCGCATGGTGTGGGAAGAAGCTGTCAAAAGATGTCTGAACACCTACTCGGAACGATTTCAAACAAGCAAATATGTTCTCTTAAGAAGTGGACAGCTTGTTGGCGCTGCTCTTCTAATATATATCAGGGCCGATGCTCTTGGAGATGTAAAGAATGTGGAAGGAAGTGTGAAAAAGGCAGGTTTTCATTCTCTATGAACTTTGCTCAACTCGCTAACCAATGCAATGAAGACTGGTCTTTCTGGAATGGCAGGTAATAAGGGTGGATGCGCCATCCGTCTTGAGCTGTCGAATACGAAGCTGTGCTTCGTCACAGCTCATCTTGCCGCCGGGTTTGCAAACTATGACGAAAGAAACAGAGACTACGCAACAATAAGCCATGGTCTGAGATTTCAGAAAAACAAGTCTATTGAAGATCACGACACAATCATATGGTTGGGCGATTTCAATTATCGCATAGGCCTTAGCGATCAGAAAGTAAGAGAACTGATACAAAAGAAACAATACGACAAGCTGTATGAGAATGATCAGGTAATCGAGCCCATACCCGAAAATCAAACTTGGAATGCTGATATTTTCGCAGTTGAACCTACAAATGATTGCAGGTAGAACATTTCCGTTCTACTCTGAAGGCCGGATCAGATTTCCTCCGACTTATAAGTACAACATAGGCACTGATGAATACGATACCTCGTAAGATATATCATTCTATCCAGTCTAAGCAGTTCTAATTCTTCCCAGGGAAAAAGCTCGTATACCTGCGTGGTGTGATCGGATACTTTGGAAAGGGGCGAACCTTAGACAAAGGCATTATAGCGTGGCAGATCTGAAATTCTCAGATCATCGTCCTGTCTGGGCTTTGTTTGATTGCACAATAAGTATTATTGACGAGCAGACAAAGGATCGACTGAGTTCCCTTCTTTACGAGAAGCGCCGCCATGAAATAGGCGATTTGACCGCGAAATCCACTGTCGAGGATAGTGAAGATGAGGAGGTTATTGGTTATCGATCTATTGCACCTGGATTCCCTCCGGCCAGTTCAGATCGTCACAAATGGTGGCTTGACCAGGGTATGAATGCGGAAGACCTGGTTCATTCTAGAATCACACAATTGGCTGACAGGTATCAGGTTCGCATGTCAGGTCAACCATCAAGCCCCCAGGACCTGGACAGATTCCGAACATATATCGAAAATCAAATCCTTTCTCTCCAAGCGCCGAACCTGATTGGATCACGTTGCAACAGTCATCGGAAGAAAATGGCGGGCAGGACTTCAACCCATCGCTCCCAGGGAAAACTCCACCAAAGCCTCCAGTTCCCAGACGGCTTGCGAAGCCTAGTACTACACAGACAACGCCATTGGAAAGTGACATAGAGAGCAAGCAGAGCTTTTCGAATGATAGAAGCGTATCTTCACAAAGATCCGGCGATTTGTTAACAAGTCTAGGAGAGTTGCCACCCCCAATACCTAAAAAGCCGGCTTCGTTGAGTATTCAGGCGAACTCGAGGAATAATTTTGGTAAGATCTCATCCGAATTTCAGGGTCATGACGCACGAAACCATCACGAGGGGTTGGAAGAAACTCAAGACTACAAACCTCCTCTTCCCGCTAGAGTCGACAAAAAACCTGCCTCCTCCCCAAACGAGAGACTTGGATATCAGCCGAGTTTGAAAGGCACAGATCCTGAATCACCCCACAAGATAGAAACCAACAAGACACCTCACCTACCCGGAAGACGCGGAGGTCCTTTGGGGAATTTTCTTGATGATGAGGCGGATGAAGCTATGAAGGATTGGAAGCCTCTCGTCCCCCATCGGGAGACAGGTTGACGATTGTCAATAAATTTCAGTGTCTTTGATTATAATTTTAGGGAAGACTGACGGGTTCTCTTTCCATGAGAGCTGCACTAATTCAACCCAGCATTCAGCAACCGTAGAAAATAGTTGTTGCCAATGATGGTAATGATGAATTATTCATACCTGATCTAACCGACTTATCTATGTCGCTTTGCCGAGATAAAAATTATAATGAACCGCAGAAAATGAAGCTCCAAGAATGCCCAAAGGAATATATAGGACAAGCCTTCCAGGTCTCGCTTCACTCGACTGGTTTTGACTTTGAAGAGAAAATGCCTATTCTATGCCCAGGACTCTTGGCTCTAAGGCCAGCCTACTGTATAAGTTATATAGTATTTATTATCTACTTTCTAGGCACGCTCCCTGCTCATATTCTTTATAGTATTCTCTTTACTGTATTTCTTATATTATGCAGTATTTATTATGGTCTACTTTCTAGGCAGGCTCCTGCCTATATTTATTCCTTACTATGGTTCTTACTACTATCCCTTAGTGATATTTGTATGAAGTAATTATATACCTATATTTGTATTCAGAGTAGACGAATTGGTAAAGTCATGATTTTTTGGTATTAGAGCTGGGTGTTCGAATCGCCCCTCCAGAACCGATAGCCAGGATAGTTTAATAGGTAGAACAATAATTTCATGAATCAAGAATGATTTGTCTCCCTTCCTAATATATGTCCCTTACCAATGGCCTTATATATAATCTCTTGGTTATAATTGAGGCAATCCCAATTTATATATACCTTATTAATAGGGGCCAAGAAGATTATATGAATTTAGTATGATATGCTTATATATATAATATTGCCTTTTTTTTATAGCTATATGATAGCGTGTACAAACGGAAAACGGTGCTTCACAATATAGGGGATTTCCAAGGTGTTGGGAACTGTCTCCCCTCACCGATCCCCCATTGTGAAATAATTGTTGGACATGGTCTGTAAGCAGGTTACTGAAGCTAGTGACCTCTGATAGCAGAAAGCACGGTTATTAGATAAGTTGGAGAGCACAAGGAGACAAGACGTCAACAAATGGCCTGAAGTACCAACCTCACATCTTGCCCCCAATCAAACGTCTAGTGTAATTCGAGTTGAGCTGCGCCCTAATACACTTGAAGCCACCCAAGCGGCAATACGTAATTTAAACGACACAGTTTAGCAATCGTAAATTTTCAGGAGCAAGGGAGGGAGTGAGAGGAAACAGCACAAGAATAGACAACGATGACTACAAGAAAAGAACATAATCATAACGACATGGCCACCTTCCCAGGCAATGCTTCATGACTGCCTGAGAAATTCCTTCTAAGGGGTATCAACAGTGAAATCATACATCCGACGGCACCGAATACTAACGTAGACAACATAATATGTCCTTTGATCCCCTGGAAGAAAGAAAGGAAGGAAGGAAGGAAGAAAGAAAGAAAGAAAGAAAGAAAGAACGATTTCTGCCGAAAAATTCCCGAATATTCTCCAGCTGAATGGAAAGGCTGGTGCATAATGAGGCATGAGAAACCAATCCCGACCACATCGAGAGGAAAAAGCCATGCCTCCTGAAATGTGCCATGTAGCGACGGGCCGTAAGACGGAAAACTATCTGAGCGACTGAAGGAACGTCCTTCCCGATGAGATACAGACAGGGCGGTATTCCTCGACCAGGATTATTCGACAGACATCTGTCTCAAACCCATCGCCAAGTCCAATTTCTCCTAATTTGTTGGTCCAAACTAATTTCCGGCAATTAGACCCTCGTCTCACTCACATGATACCGCAAGTATCGCCGTTTTGCTGCACAATTTCAGGCTTTTTTTCCGCTTTTAAAGTCTTGTTCAATTTTGCCCGGTTACTACCGGCCATCCACATAGCGAGGGATCCAGGATCAGGTCCTCGAGGACGTGGTTTCTTTGAACCTGGAGCTGCTTGAAGGACAAGTCAATAGATTTTCCCTAACCAAAGCAAATAGGAAAAGAAGACAAGCGCAAGCTAAGAATTGATAACATACCTGCCCCGTCTGGCTTTTTCTTCGGCTCCTCAACGACCGCATCGATAGCGTTTTCATCTTCAGGGGGTGCAGGGGGAGGTGGTGGGGGTGCAGGGGGGTCAGGATCTTTTGGCTTCTCTGGTATTGGCCACATGTGCATCGTTATGGTCCAGTCAGGTTCTATCACAGTTTCCCAAACTTGTGGAAGTATGATATCACCGTTAGGTCCAATCAAGTCATAATGTCCTTCAGCGACATGTGGTCCTATAACCTCTACATGGAGAAAAGCTTGACGAATAAGCTCTTCCATCCCCTGTTGACGGCATAGATACGAATGAGACAAAGCCTTCTAACACTTGGGAGAATACAGAACTTACCTGCCACGTGTTGCATAAGTGAAAAGGGAAACTAAATTTCCTGCCAACGGCGTCCTTGAATTTGATAGGTTTTTTCTTTTCCGGAGGAGGGTTATTCGCTGCCGCTGCCGCCGCCGCCGCCGCCGCTGCTGCTGCTGCCGCCTCCGCAGCAGCTGCGGCAGCGGCTTCTTCTGCTGCTTTCTTTGCTTTAGCAGCCTCTTCGGCGGCCTTTTTCTCGGCTTCTGCCTTAGCTATAGCAGTGGCTTTTGCTGCTGCTTCGTCAGCAATCTTCTTCTCTGCAGCAGCCCGCTCTTCTGCGGCAGCCTTTTCCGCGGCAGCCTTTTCAAGGGCCGCCTCCCGCGCAGCTTCTCTTGCCTCTCGCTCTGTCCGTTCTTCTAGGATTAGCTTTTCCAGTCTTGCAATGGCATCGTCTTTAGCCGTGTCTGATTGGGATGGTGCTGGAGGAGTGGTAGGCTTCTGGGGCGGAGACGACAAATGCGGGAACTGTCCAAAATACTGCGGAGGAACCATCCCACCAGGGACTACCGGATACGCTTGATTGTATTGGAAATAACCGCCAGCGCCATACGGTATGAGATCTGGGGGACCAAACGGTGGTCCTCCATAAGGTGAATTGCCATGAGAAGGGACCGGATGTGACGGCGGCGGCTGGGGCGAGCTATGTCCCCCGCTCCGGTTTCGAGGCTGCGGTTGTTGGTGATGCAAGTGATGTGTTGAGTGTCCAGGATGATGATCATGGCCAAGAAAGGGAGGTACAGAAGCTGTGTGTGTGTGAGGATATGGTGGTGGACCATATCCATAAGGTGAAGGGTTCCCGTATTGTGTAGAACCACCCACATGTCCCAGGTGACCAAACCTCACCAGTTGGTCAGAAGGAGGATGAGCCCCTCCGGTATGTCCGAAAGGGACATGCGGGATGCCTCCATGGGGATAAACATTGTACGAGGGTCCCGAAGATGAGCTGTGTGCATATCCACCAACTGGTCCCGGAGCCACAGATGACCAGTAGCGCCTATCCGGTGGTGGCCGTGCGTAAGTGCCCACAAATTCTTCAGCCGAGTCCACACTTTCCGGAGACTCGGGGGAATGGTGGCGCCTTGGCCTGTGCGAGAGGGATTCCCGCTCCGGGAGTATATCTCGCCTGGAATAACGACGACTTGATCTGGATCGCGAATTGTGAATTGTATTGCGATTATGCCGTGATGTCCTCTGTCTAGAGGCTGAATCGGACGGCTTTATCTCATCAGGATACCGCAAATGCGCCCACTCGCCTCCAACATCATACGAGTCTTGGTCATCGTGACTGCCAGTAACTGACGGCGGCGAGACCTGAACGCCCGAGGAGCCTTCCTCGTCGCTTAGAGACGCATCATCTGAATCGTGGGGACTTGTACGATCAATTGTGATGTCAAACCTGGTGGAGTCATTGATCAGCAAGGACAGTCGTCAGCAAAGGAAACTTATATTTGGCTCGGTACTTACGTCATGGATAATGGCGCAGAAATGATTCTAGGAGTTCTGCAGCGCCTCTGTTGTTGAGAAATCGTAGGGGAAAAAGGGATATTGTTGGTGATAAATGTCTGATCGACAGCTCTTGTTCGGTTGGTGGTTTCACCAGTACACTGAAGATAGACACTTTGGTTCAAATGAATTGCATAGAGACAGAAGTAGACGCAATATACTAGGGAATTTATCACCCAAACTTCATAATTGGATGGGGGACAAGTGGTATGAAATATGACATTAAGTGTGACTGGACAATCAGTGGATGGATGTCAACAATAGATATGAAGTAATATTGTTAAAAGTTATTATGAACTTTGGAGAGGTGAAGATGATCAGTAGGCCCCCTTAGCGGAGAGCATTAGACACGTAGATCGATGCAAAGTACAGATATTATTGTTTGTGTTCCTGTTTTGGCCAGATTTTGGATGGAGACGGTGAGAAGGAAGCAAAAACATTATGTGCCTCAGTGCCTGACCATCAGAAGTTGTTCGGCTAGGCGGCGGAGTTGGGCACAGGGAGGCAGGGAGGGGAAGTAAGAATTACATACATTAATTAGATCGGTAGTAGTCTAATATTAGTTAGTTTTGAAGTATGGAGTACTTTGTCAGTATGGAGCCACCAACAATCCTGTGTCAATGCCTGTGTCGACCCCAGTTTCGTCTTGCTGCCCAAAGAACCCAATAGTAGTATTTCAGAATGTGAAATTTGACCAATGATCATCATGCGTTAATCATGGCTAGTGGCTGATATGCAGGAAGTAAGGTACCTAGGTAGTGAAAAGAAAGGAATGAAAGCTTTTAAAAGCTTGCTAAGAAGAACCTAAGAATATAGCCTTGGAGACTCAGGAGGATTCCTCGATTCCGGTTAGACAAACTTAAGGACTAGCAGCGATGCAAGGGTCTTTCTCTTTGGATGGTTAGTAAAGAATCCTTTCGAATGAGGTGATATGGATCGCTAAAAAGTGTTTGGAAGGCTTAGGAATGGTCTGCCTGATTTGACTTGCAGCGTCCAAGGATGCCTTCATAAAGCGGCTCTCATGGAAGGGTTACTACTATCTTTCTGCTCCACATTAATAAAAATCCGGTCGCTGAAAGTGATAAGTGGCAGTGGACTGCTGCAGCGGGTGATGATACAGTAGAAGGAATATAACCCCACTTGCAAAGCTGCTGCTGTTGTTGGATCCCTCTTATTCCCTGTATTATTATTACAGGCCTGTGCTGTCTAAGATAATCACATTTCCCACAGTACCTTCTACTTGAAAATCATGACTTTTAAATGTCCTTTTTTTTGGGAAGAGGAGGGGAGTAGAGAGTTATTGCATCAGAAACAGCTCAGTAGTACGTCCTATTTCTTAGCTGTAATGTCATCACAAAGCATCTCATTGTCTCAGAACCCCATAGCTCAAGAATGCGATACTGTACTAGATTGGTCACTTGGGGTGAAATGCTCACCAGTGGTACAACTAGAGCTTTAGAGTTGTTGATACTAGAAATAACCAAGCTACCTAGGTACTAATTGGCGCATGCCTTTTTTAAAGAACATTTTATTCCCTTGCCTTGTAATAGCCATATATAGATTTATTGTTGTCTAAGTTGTGCAGACAATGATCAATCATGCGCAGTATTCAGATACCATGATCGCCAAAATATTCGAACTGCCAGCCGTCTATAGAAATTTCGCGTACGAGACAATGTACAAAACTCGGGACTCATCGCCAAATGGTCATCTCCACAGATTCGTAGAGTGAACATAAATCCCTGTGAACTTTTTAAATGTTTCTATGGAATTTCACTATCTGTCGCCAAGGATCGCAAAGTGGGGAGTTTTAAAATAAGCATGTATCAAGAATATGATTAATATTAACACAGTTATTTCTTTCGCTGGAGCAGTTCTTGTGCTGCGATGAGCTCGGCTTGCTTCTCCACGTCATCTTCGGAATCCAAAAGCCGGGACTCTACAAGCTTGCGCAGCCTTTGTTTTGCCATGTCGTTCAGTTTCTCGAGAATTTCCTTCGCTGGCACTCCCTCTTCTTTAGTTGAATAGGCTGCAGAGGAAGGTTGGACACTCAAGTGCTCGATGAGGAACGAGGAGGCCTAGAACAAACCATTTCAGTTAAAGAGAGAACCCAGAAATAATGACGTACCAGTAGTACAACGAAAATCGATATCTAAACGGGAAGAGAGGGACAAAGGGCAGTGACGCGAAGTACCAGTATCAATCCGTATAAGCCTCTCAAGTAATCGTCGCACAATTCAATACTCCTGCAAAAGTGTCGTATAGACATGACGAGAAGACCCGGTAAGACCGCCTTAGAATCTGACGCAATCGCGGAGATATAAAGAAGTTCACCGAGACGCGCATGCAGCTGTTCGCCAGCTTGGATTAGATAAATTCAGTTAAAAGAATCCAAAGTGGCCGCACGTACATTCCAGGAATTGGGCGTTATAAGAAGTGCTTCCTCGAGGCTAAATATTGCTTGTGAGCTCATGCCCTGAGCCTGGTACAAGTCGGCAAGTTCACACCAGGCTTCTGCATCTGTTGGGAAGGCTTCAAGAAATTCCACCAACGCAGAAATGGCGTCCTCTTCTCTGGACATTGAGCGCAGAATGGCGACTCGGCGTTTCAGAACAGGCTATCATAATATCTTCAGTATGCACTTCCTGCAACGCTAGTCGTAAATTCCGAAACTGACCACATTCACTGGATTTTCTGACAGAATCCTCTCATATTCCGAGAGCACTTTCTCTAAAGAAGCCATGTCTTTTGCAGTAGCTTCCTGATAGAGACCTCTTAAACCCATGATTCTTTCATTGGAAACACCAAAACGTTCCGTCAGTCGGTCAAGGCAAAGATGCGCGGATTTGTCATCCCCGGTGCGCAGACAGGCAAGTAATAGTTGCTCAAAAGTACCCCATTGATCCGCATTCTCTGAAGCAGCAGCCAATGATAAAGGAAAAGCAGGCGGCGGATAATGATACTTCTTCAAGAAAACAGGTGCTTGTTGAGATAGACGAAGAGCAGCACCTGGGTTTGACGAATCCAAACCACGGTCCGAATTCATTAAGACATTCGCCATTGCAGGAGCATGAGGGTCTGGCACAAGTTATGAACCTTGAAGAAAGGTATAGTTTAACATGGATTGCCTACCTATGATACGGCTTCAAGACTGACTGCTAAGCAATGACGAGCAGAAGCAGGAATTCGTTGGAGCAAGTATGCAGATGCCCCAGAGGCTGCTTAACACCACCGATTAGGCAAATACTCCCCAAATGCGGCGAGATATGGTTATTGATTTCGCCTAGGTTAAATGGCTGAAAGAAGTGGAATCTTCTTTTAAAAAAAATACACCACGGTTATGTCTTTTGTCCGAGCTTAGATGCCATGCTGCTCTCTCATTTATTATGAACAGAAGATGTACAGCATTTCATGAGGCTGCTTACTCGGGTGGACCAACCGGGGTGAAGTATGGAGCACCTAACTCCACTGCCTACCTAGGAAGGTTAGATCTTGCTTCAACACCAGCCGAGTCCTTGCATACATGCGTCACCCGAGGATTTCAGACCTTCCCCGACTATCGTCATTGGAGACGAATGCCTCATTACCTAGGTAGCCTACTTCAAACATCAAATAACTACCAGTGGGGAAGGCTTTTGTGCAAGGATGAAGCATGCATATCGACAGCCGTCATTCGTATGAAAATTTCTTGAGACGCAAATTGGAATTGCGGGGAGGATTGGCCAACATGTCCCAATACCCACATCTATTAAACTGCGGCGTGAAAAGGCATTGCCTAATTGGTGATGAATTTATCACCGTCTAGGATTTAATAGGATTCTCTTCAGGTTCCCTCTGCGAGACACAGTATATTCACATCAACAATGTAAGATCTTTGTTTTATTGACCATGATGATACTGACATGGGGCTTCTCAGGTTCGAAAAATCTCTTTACGACCTCATCAGAGGTCTGCGAAACCATAGGGGCAATGAGGCCGAGTATATTCAAAACAGCCTTAAGGAATGCAAGATTGAAATCAAGTCACAGGATATGGGTTCGCAATCCTCGTTGTTTTTCTCTTCCATCGTTCGACTCATGACTGATCTTCGACAGACAAAAAGGCGACCGCTCTTTTAAAGCTCATATACCTCGAAATGTTCGGATACGACATGTCTTGGGCGTCGTTTCATGTTCTTGAAGTCATGTCTTCTGCCAAATACTTACAGAAAAGGGTTGGCTATCTGGCGGCGGCACAAAGTTTTCGAGCGGATACAGAAGTATTGATGCTGGCAACAAATCTACTGAAGAAGGTTTGTCGAATATGCTACATCTCCGCCACTCCTTCATTATCTGACGTGCGTATAGGACATTGTTTCTTCTTCTGTACTAAATCTATCCTTGCCGCTTACAACACTGCCACACATCATCACGCCTTCTCTTGCCATGTCCTTACTTTCAGATCTTCTACCACGCCTCACGCATTCGAGTGCAAATGTTCGAAAAAAAACGGTCGTCAGTCTCTACAGGCTTGCTTTAGTTTACCCTGAAGCACTAAGGCTGGCGTGGCCAAAAATCAAAGAACGTTTAATGGATGGCCAGGAAGACAGTAGTGTCACAGCTGCAGTTATCAATGTTGTATGTGAACTCGGTTGGAGAAGACCGCACGACTTCCTCCCTTTGGCACCCAGGTTTTTCGAATTACTTGTTGATGGTGGGAACAACTGGATGGCTATAAAAATAATAAAACTTGTCAGTAAAGGCCGGTTACATACCTATCAAGAAAGCAACTAACTTCCAACCGCTAGTTTGCTACTCTGACGCCCTTGGAACCTCGTTTGGTTCGGAAACTCCTTCGTCCTTTAACAGATATCATCCAAACAACCACTGCTATGTCTTTACTCTATGAATGTATCAATGGTATCATCCAAGGAGGAATCCTTGACGAAGCTGAAGGAATTCAAGAAGGGAATGAAGTTGCAAGACTTTGCGTAGCAAAGTTACGAGGCATGATAGCCATGGATGCTGATCCAAACCGTGAGTCTCCTTACAATTTTTTTTTGACTCCAGGTCTGACGGCGCGTGTACAGTCAAGTACGTGGCACTGCTTGCGTTCAACAGAATTGTCCTATCACACCCAGCCCTAGTGGCTATGCAGCAAGATGTGATCATGGACTGTTTAGATGACGCCGATATCTCTATTCGCCTACAAGCTCTCGAGCTCGCTGTACAGATGGTTTCAAGTGAGACCCTGCAATTGGTGGTCAATCGTCTTATTGCGCAACTTGAACATTCCCCGGTTCCGGACTCAAATTCTGTTGCTGATCCTATGCCCGTGGAGGAATTGAAACCCTCAGCCGACGTCGGTGGTGATGACCCTGGGGAAACATTAGGACCAAGTGAACGAAAGATCCATCATGCACCCCCCCTACCTCATGACTATAGGAACGAAATTATCCACCGAATCCTCGACATTTGTTCTCATGATAACTACTCGGATATACTTGACTTTGAGTGGTATGTGAACATTCTGACACAATTGGTAAGACTTCTCCCGCCATCAAATACTGGAAGTTTCTCCGATTCGCATCAGCATCTATCAGCCCGAGTTGCGCGCGATGCGGACGTTGCCTCAAGAATCGGAGCAGAAATCCGCAATGTGGCAGTTCGCGTGAAGAGTGTCCGGTTGGAAGCGACGAGGGCGGCAGAGTCTTTTCTTTTTGTTGACGACCACGCCAATCCTTTGTCCATGATGAGTTCCGCTAGTGCTGGCATTCTCGGACCAGCAGCATGGGTGGTCGGAGAGTATGCGGAATTTCTCGCATTTCCTGACCGCACACTTCATAACTTAATCGCTGCAAATAACATCTCGCTTCCTGGGAGAACGCTGTCACTCTATCTTCAAGCAATACCCAAGGTTTTCTTGCATTTGATTTCCGGTTATCATGATTGGAACGCAGCGCGCCAGGGTGAATGTTCTCTTTTACTTACGCGAATTATTAGCTTTCTTGAGGCATTGGCGACTCATCCTGATCTGGATGTGCAAGAACGAACTATTGAGTTTCTCGAACTTCTGCGCCTAACGAAAGAAGCAATAAATTCTCGGTCATCTGAATTTAGGCAGCTGCCTTTTCTACTTACGTCGGTGATCCCCAGTCTCTTTTCTGGGCTGGAGCTCAATCCTGTTGCTGTAAATGCACAGAGGAAAGTTCCTTTGCCAGAGAATCTTGATTTGGATCGGGTGATGAATGATAAGCTCCAGGAAATCCTCAATGTCTCGAACAGTTCTTGGCTTGAGGTTGGTGATCACCGAAACTTTCAAGACTTTTACTATGTCCGAGATACCTCAATGATTGGCAGTCAGCGTGAATCCTTGTTGAAATCAGAAACGCAACGGGCACAGTTCTATCAAGACACCTCAGGAAGCTCGCCTCAAGAGCCTGGCAGTATTGCAAAGCGGATAATGGAACGAAGGGACCGCAATAGAGATGATCCTTTCTACATCGGAAATGATGGGGAGTCTTCGGGCAGGTCTACACCTTTTCACCAAGTTTTCACTGCCTCGAATGGCGAGGAGCTTGACATTGATTCAATACCCATTATCGATTTGGCCATTGACAGCGGGCAAAAAAGTTCTTCCGTATTTATTGAAGACCGACGCACAGAAAGGAAGCATCGTTCGCGTACAGAAAAGGTTGAGGTAGCCACCGACGAGACCTTCGGAATAGATGGATCTCCTCCATCCGCAGCCAGGAATCGAGAAATCGACGACATAGGCAAAACCAAACGAAGTCTTCTGCAAGTCGATTCAAGCGGGCTTGGACATCTTTCACTCGATGAGTATTATCGATTAAGCCCCGGAGCTGTCCAAGAAGCTGCAAGGGAGGAGGATGACGCTGAGATGATGAGAGCTATGCAAGAAGTGGAGCGGCTCCGGCTGGAAATGCAGAGAGCATCAGAGCGAGTTAATCCCCGTGGCATACCAGCTGACGGAACTTTGGTAAAGAAGAAAGAGAAGAAGAAGAAGAAGAAGCAGTCAGCCAATACGCAATCTCAAACCTTGGAAGAGGCTATGCACGATGAGGATGCAGCTGCCAAGAGCAACTTCGTGCCAAACGAGTATCCAAAACTTATCACTCGCTCTGGAAAGAAGAAAAGGAAGGCTCCAAAGTGAGTGACCAGTGACACATGAAATTTGTCTTCTGCTGGGCTGCTAGCCTACCAGGCAAGTGTCACAATTGTGGTTACACAGTCTGGTTTAATAATACTACCAATATTGCTCTTGCTCGGATCCCATTTCGTGTAATTTGGTAAAGACAATTGAAAGACAAACGTTTCTATACTTTTAGGCAGTACACCCCCCTAGCACCACCCATGTGACTTAGGGACACCACACCATATGTGTGCATAAGCTCATCTTGGACGGCAGCTTTGGTTGGAAATAACTTAGGAGTAGTACAGTATCAACAAGGTCTTGTAGCAGCATGCATGTGCATACTGCTATGAAGACCTTTTTCTACAACCTAAGTAGCTACCTTGTACCTTATATATAATATGCCTAACCTAATGTTACTAAGATACCTAAGGAGAAAATAAAAAAAAAGGTAAAAATAATCTATCTACTTTACCTTTTTTACTATATATAATTATATATAGCTATATAGAACTACCTCTTTCTAGCTACACTATATTGACCCTTTGGGATTATTTCCTCCATTACCTCGCTTTCTATCAAAAACCTAAATTAGTATTACTATTAGATAAATTAGATATCTTAGAGTCATTGGATTTATTAATAAGAATACTCTTATTTAGGACCTCAATAAGCTCTACTATTCTAGCAGGTATTCTATTAGGATACTTATAGTTTATTTATAACTTATTAACCTTAGGGTCTGCTTTTAAAATATTTATTAGTTAATATAAACTCTGAGACTTAATCTTTATAAATTAGGAGGTAGAATTAGTACTATAAGCTTTCTTGACTAGTAATAATTGTGAAGGCTGGTATGTAAAAAAAAGGTGTTACAACTTAGCCATCATAATAGCTGATATATAAATAAGGTAAGAGGAATATAGGGGTAAGATTGAGTAAGAATAGATTACTAATTCTAGGGAGTTCTTAGCCTTATATGCTTCTATAGTTAGTTATTACTATATACTACTGTTACGGACCAACAGAAAGGGAAGCTGTCCAACACAGCAATGCATGATGAGACGTTACCCTATAAAAACATATGACAAAGGGCATAGTATAGATAAGTAACTATAGATATAGAGGATATTAATAACTAGAAATCATATATATTATCTATTATAATGACTAGTAAGAACAGGAAAGAGATAATAGAAGGATAAAGTATTTATTAAAATAATTATAAGGTAAATATTAAGGATAATAGGATAGATAAAGGATAAATAAAGATAATGAAGAGTTATAAAAGGATAATTATTCTTATTCTTATATCTAACCTTTCTTTTAATTATATTTAATATAAGTTTATATTTTATTAATTATTTAAAGGGTTAATAACACTGTAAACTACTATTAATATACTTATATAGCTTTAGTAGGCATACCTCTAATTTAGTTATTCTTATTACTCTTTGACCTAAAGGGAGAGGCCCTTATTATTATATTTATCTATTAGGTAGTCAGCTATTTATAAATCTATATAATTAGCATATAATACCAGACCTTTATTATTCTAGATACCTGATCCAGAATAGACTTGACTCTTTGAAATGACCAATCCAGGAACCAACAAGCGACTTTGTCAGACCTGCACATAACAACTACTAATACTACCCTAGTCCTAAGTACTATATTACCTTACCTTATTAGGCTTAAATAAGAGTTTATATATAGCTTATAATAATAAAATAGTACTAACTATTATAAGTACCTCCTTCCCAAAAAAGGATTATCTTTCAACCTAAGTAGAACATTCCTAAGTCCTATTATAAGGGAAGTATTCTACTAATATAATATAGGTAATAAACTACTATAAATATAATATTATTTTCCTAATTAGGTAATATTAAAGAATAATAAATATATAAAAGGTAAATAGTACTAGTTTAGGTATATAGATAAAATTTCTCTTATAAGTTAGGGTTTTAAGAAAATTAATAATACCTATAAACCCCTTTAGTATAGTACCCTTATATTATTTATTTAAAATCACTATTTTTTATTAATTTTATAGATTTTTATTGCTAAATAAGAAAAGAACAAGTACTAACTTAGTTATAATAATATTATATTTAAAAGCCCTTTTTTTAGTTAAAAAGTTATTAAAGACTATTAAAGATAAGTTAGTATATAGGCTTATTTAATTCTTATAAGTTCTTAATAATTATATATAAAGGAATTTATTAATATAATTATATAGTCTTTATTATTAAAATATTTATAATTTAATATTACGTCTTTTATTGGTATTAATATTAACCTAATAAAAATATTTAAAAAGGTAATTAAGGATACCATTATTAATAAAATAAGAGGCTTTACCTTACCATTACCTTACTTATTAATATAATAACCTTAATTATTAAGATACTAGATAAATATTAGTAAGATATTATTAAAGACCATTATTAAGCTAATTATTATTTTAAAACTAATTCTCTTTTTATTTACTAATTTAATAATAAGGTCTATACTAGATTATTATTAATTTATTAAGATATGGGCTTACAGTTGAGCCCAGTTAGAAAAAAAGTTCACCCCAGTTAGAAAAGTTCAGTCTGGTTAGAGCTGGGCCTGGTTAGTATATGCTAAGCCCAGGTTGAACTAGTACTAGGTAGTTTTGTACTAAAACTTAGGTTAGCTTTTAATATACTTATAATATGTTATTCTCTATATTAACTATATTAAAATAATATAATAGGAAATAGATAATATTTTTTCTTACTCTATAGTATCCTACTTAAGGTATACTAACTATATATATAAACCTTATTTCCTAGTATAAATAATAAAGATAATAAGAATAATAAAAGTAGTAGACCTAATATAGATAAACAAATAATAATTATTTACTTAAACCTAGAGACAAAATTAATATATTATTTTAAATAGGCCTAAGCAAAGTCTATATAGATTAAGACTATTTATACTAAGTATATACTAAGTATCTATAAAATACAATTACTAAAAAGGGGTTATTATAAGTAGTAATAATTATTCAAAAATCATAGATTTTAATATTAAAAACTATATATTATTTCCCAAATACCCTAAAACTAATAATAAAGGGGTTTTATATTTTATCTATTAATAAAATCCTTTACCTAGTAATATATTATCTATTAATATTTAGGATATATTTAAATAGCTATTATTTAAGGTTAGTCTAGTCTATATTATTAGGTACATATATATATATAATCTATATATAAAGTATAAAAGCTAATAAAACATTATTCTTAAATTTAATTTTCTCACTATATTATTAGTAACTTTATAATTACCTAGCTGAAACTTTTATAGAAAAAAGGTAATAATAAAGCTAAGAAACCCTATTACTAAGCTCAAATATTTCATTTATAAATTTATCTATAAGGAGCTAGTTAGTCTATATAAAGTATATAATTAGGTTAAACCTTACATATTTTAATACTTAGCCTAAGTAGCTAAATAAATATATAATAATCTTTTAGTTAATAATAAACTAAAAGAATCTATAAAGGAGTTTATACCTAAGCCTTATTTATATTCTCTATCTTCTTATATTATATTTAGTATATATTAATATAATTTAAAGGATTTATCAGGTATTTCTTTAAAACTAGGATTAAATTAGTCTTAGTTCCTATTTTTACCTATAAACTAAAATATGGATATATTAAAGTCTAGTTACATTTAAGTAAAATAAGGTAAGTATAGCATTTATATTATTCTAATATATACTAGGTATATAAGTATAATATGTTATTTACCATTTTTATCTAATTTTAAATTATAATATAAGGCTTAAGTTATTTAGCTATCCCCTTAGCTGATAATAATCTGTTTATTTTAGCGCCTTATAAGGTCTTAGACTGTTCCTGAATGGCTAGAATCCTCACTGCCTGCCAAGAATTCTGGCAGAAGAGCCTTAATCAGGTAGGCAATAAGATAACTGGCCAATAGGGTGAGCCAGAAAAAACATGCTAAAATATACAGATTATTATCAGCCAAGGGAATACTTAGTAAGGGTCTATGTACCTTATAGATCTTAATAGATAATAATAAAGATAGCTTTAGTTCTTATAGGAAGGTATATTATATATTATTTCTATTAAGAAAAAGCTTTATAATAGGTTTATAGTATCTAGCCTATATTAGGTATATACTAATAATACATTAACTATAAGATTTAACCATCCTTATGGCTAAGGCTATATAAAATATTAGGAATATAATATATAATTTAATATTGTTATCTAGACTTAGTATTACTTTCTATAATAATATATAGTAGTTATAATATAATTCCCAGCTTAGTAGTTTACCTTCTGAGCCCCTTTTAACTTTTTCATTAATTAGCTACTTAATAACCTACTTTTTTATTAAAATTCTATTAAAATATATGCTAGAAAAAGCCTTATACTAGGAAGGTAGGGTCCTTTTGCAATAAATATATTAAAAAAGTGTTAAATCAAGATAATGCATATAATAATATATATATTTGATATCCCTTTTACTACTCTCTAATAACAGCTTTATAGAGTCCTTGATTAAGTAACTTAATATATAAATTATTATAGATTGACTATTATTAAGGATTTATTAAAATAATAGATATCTATAAATATAAAGTAGCTCTAAGACCTTTTTCTATAAAAGCTATAGCTAATATATTACTCTCTAAATAAGGTAAATAAAACTCCTTTATTAATAAAAATTGGGTCAGTAGCTTCTTAAATTATAATCTTAAAAAAATATATACAGAAATATAAGCATATAAAATATAAGGATCTAAAGGTTATATATAACTGGTTTAATACCTTTCTTAAGATAAAAATATAATATAGCATTCTTAATAAAGATATCTATAGTTTTAATAAGATAGACTTTATAATAATTAATATAATCAGAATATATAAGTAAACCTATTCTTTTATAGCTAGGGAATTATAAGTAGGTAACTATAATTAAAGCTATTATCTAGGCTTTACTACTTATTATTATTTTTAAGGGGAAGATAGAGGATTATTATAAGTAAAAATAGCTAGACTATAAATAGAATTAGACTAAAATAGCTTTAGGAAATATTCAATTTATATATAAAATCTTATATAAAAGGTAAATATCAGATACTAGTCCTTAATAGCTATAGTAGTTATCTTATACCTTAATCTAACTTCTACTATACTTAGAATAATATTATCCCTATATAATATACCTATATATTTATTATATCTTTTATAGCCTCTTAATATTAGCTATTTTATAATCTTTAAATATTTATATAGCTAGTTAGTTAAGAATAGTATATAGGTTAATATTATATTAATAAGACTTCCTTATAGCCTACCTAGAAGCATTTAAACCTAATATAATATTTATAATAGATTTATAGCTACTAGTTTAGTTCTATTTAATCTAAATTAGGTATTATCTTAGCTTTATATTTAAAATAAGATGCCTATACCTCCTAGTAGTAGTTATAGTAATTTATAGGCTAACTAGGTACTAGAGATACCTTATAATATTTCAAATTATGACTATATAAGAATCAAGGTATTATTAAAATATTATATATAGAGCCTTTTAAGCCCTATAGATATAGCCATTAATTAGCTTATAAAGGGCTACTAGATAGTAATACATAATGCAGTTCTCCTTATAAAGGAGAACCATAATCTATAGGCTATAAATAAGTAGATAAAGCAAAAGATCAAGAAATTAAAGAAGAAGCTATGTTATATAATATAGGCTTATTGACTATATAGGAAGCTCAACAGCTTACTCCTGCAGGCTATTAAGGAAGATATTAGGGTTGCTCAGGCTACAGAGGCTAAGACAGCCTTATAAGCACCTATATATGCACTACTGAGGTGCAGTAAGTATCATATAATAGGGCATAGAAGGAATCAATATCTATAGCACTCTAGACAGCTAATTTATATAAAAATATGATATTTTTGGTTGTTTGAAAGGCTTCAAATATTGAGAGGGTTCGGAGGGTGAACCACTAGGCCGGGAATTACGTTAATCATTATTTATTACCCTTAATAAAATAAGGGATAGATCTAGCCAATAAGATTGTTAAGCTTATTAACTAATATAATGTTCTAATACTTATTATTATAGGATATACTTAGTACTAATCTATATTTTAAGCTAGTTCCTTATTTCCCCTTAGTTCTTAGTTTTTTAAAAGGAAGTATAAAGATAAGGCTTTATATTAAAAGCTTTTGAATATAAAGATAAAGTATTATTCTTAATCTAGAAATAGAAGCTTTTAATATATCTAGAAGAAGCTTTTAATATATCTAGAAGGCTTATTATTAATATATTATTTACAGTTATACTTAATAAATTTAAGTAGGGGTTATATAAGAATAATAATTCAACTAAAAAAGGGATAATAAATAATAATAGATCTAAAAAGTCTATTTTTTAATAATAATTATTATATATTATCTATTATACTAATACTTAAGCTAAGGTTTTTTAAAAGCTAAATACCTTAAAATAGAACTGATATTTAAAATAATTTAAAAAGGTATTTTTAATTATAAGGTAGCATGATTACACTATATGCCTCATTCCTATAGAATATATAGTAAATATATATTAATTTCTCTAAAAGGGATTAATATCTAAAATAGTATTATACCTTTATTAACCTTAAACTATACTAATATATACCTAAATGTTTTCTTTAATATTTAAAATATTAGGTAATACTATATATTCTCCTATCTAATTTACCTATATAGCTAAGGGGAAAAGCATTTAAATAGTAATAGTAGATATATATAAGAAATAAGCCCTAGGTATATGCTTATTATATATTAAATATATACTAACTATATATAGGGTTTAGTAATTACCTTTATTCTCTTAATCCTATACTTGAATAATAGGAATATCTATAGTATATCCTTATTTTTTATAAACTTATCTTTAATAGAATTTTACAAAGTTTCTCAAATATCTATTAAGATATAAGATTACAAGGCTTTAGGATACTAGTTTAAAGTAAGAATTACTTTAGTATATATATAATATAGGCATGGAATATCCTAAGATTAAGCCCTAGTCATATAGTAAATGAAAGCTATAAATTTTAGCTAGTTTAATATTAGAATAATCTAAAATCACAATTATATAATTATAGACCAGTTTAACTATAACAGCCTAAATAAAAATAATTCTAAGAAATAATTATACTAGCTAGTAGTTATCCTTATTTATAGTAGTTCTTATATAATATATACCTAACATATACTTAATCTATATTAATAGTTTACTAGTTTATAAAAGTATATTAAAAATATATACAAAATAAAATCTTCTAGAAGAGTATAAGATTAATAATATATAAAGAAATTATAATAATATTACTAAAGAGAATAGTGATAATAAATTTATAGAAAAGTATTACAACTAAAGAATTATATTAGAACTTAAACAATGTAAATAAAATAATATTATTAAATTAATTATATTATTATAGATAAGCTTTACCCTATATTTATTAAAGCTAGGCTTAATTAAAAATGATAGCCTAAAATACTATATTATTTATAGAATTACTTAAGTACTATAATTAAGAAACTAGATCAATATATTTATATATTATTAATTATAAAATATACTTCTTAGATGAAAAATATAAAATTAAATATAAAGATTATAATTTATAAATTATTTAATTATAAAGTTAACTAACTATACTAACACCTTATACCTAATAAACGGATAATCTGTTTTTTGAATATTTGTTTTAATAAGGAATAATTTTATATACATGAGAATAAGGAGTTAGAGCTGTTAAAAAATATTTATAAATTATTATTAAAAAAGGAATTATCTAAGTAATAGAACCTAGGAGCTAAGTATAATAAAACCTTTATATTAATAATTAGATTGATAAATTATAATAAATTATAAAGCATTATTTATTATTATAGTAGTACTAGATTAAGAAATTAAATAAGTATAAAAATAACTTTTATAGTAATATTAATAGTAATATCTATATTAAATAATTAATAAGCCTAGATAATAAGATAGGTTAAGGCTATAAGCTTAATAAGGCCTTATATAGGCTAAAATAATTATTAAAAATTTAATACTTTATATTAAGTATTTTTTAAACATACTAGGCTTTAAATAGATCTTTATAGACTCAAGAGTCTTTTATCATAAGTTAATATATATATTACAACAAGGTCTTGCAGCAGCACATATGTATCTGCTACTTCAAAGACTTTTTTTCTATAACCTAAGTAGCTACCCTATATGTAGCCTGGGGATCATGGCTTACCCATGGGAAGATGAAGCATTAATTATATATAATGAGTATAACTATCTAGTAAAGGAGAAGCTGTAGTATATATAGGGAGAGGCTAGGTAGTATAGGATGGCAGTATCCTATAGCTACATAGTAATATTTACCCCCTTTTTTAAAAGGAGATAACCTTATAGAAAAACCATAATATTATAAACCCTTTATAAAAGGTACTCTAGAGTATATTATGTATAGAGAAGTTTTAAGGGTTATGATAAAAGTTAAGGATAAAGAATAATATAAGATAATATATCTATATAAAAGGTGGTATAGGTATTTTCTATAAAGAATCTAATAAGCTATTAAACTTGTATCTAGTATTTAATTATAATTTAAAATTTTATTTACTTATATAAACAGCTATTACTAATATCTCTAATATCTTATCTAAGTAATAGTATTAGCTTTCATATAATAGTATTAAGATATAGTCTTATAAGGTTATTAGAGGAACTTTTAGTAATATTAATAGTAAAATAAACTATATTTATTATAAGATAGCTATTAAAATTATCAATGACCTAGAATCTGATATATATTATTTTTATTAATAGTTATAAAGAAAAGTAACATCCTTATCTTTTAATATATTCTTTATAGTATAATATAGGATATTATTAAAGATCTACCTAATAAGGGCTATAAGCTTATATAGAGTATTATCTTATTATTTTAGTATTATAAATAATAATAAAAGCTAAAAAGGGAGGATTCTTTAATAATATAAAAAATAAAGTTAATATTAAATAACTAAAAATACTGGAATTAATAATATTATTCTATAAATTATAAAAGTAATTATTATAAATAAGAAGAGGTAAGCCTAATATCTTTAAGATAATAAAGATAAATATTTTTTAAGATTAATATAAATCTAACTTTTAAAAGATTTGCTATTATAATTATTTAGATATAAATTTATTATTTAAATTATTTTAATTACCTTAGTTATTGTAAGTTTATACTTTTTAGGATAAATATAGTAAAACTATAAAGTTATATAATATTAAACTTAATTTTATTAGTTAAAACTATTATAGCTAATATCTCCCTTATAAGCTTTTTAATTTTTAATATAATATATAAGAGCAGCTTATTTATAATAGCTTTTTTAATAATAAGTAATTTAAAGGTTTATAAAATTCTTTAATAGTCTAATAAAGGTAAATATAATAGATTCTTTAATAAAATTCTATTTTAATAAGGATAATTTCTTAAGGTATTTTTATTACCTTTCTTATAATTTATTTATTATGATAATTTTTAAGCTATCTATATTAGAAATTAATATAAAAGGCATTTAAATCATTTATAGTAAATAAAGATATATTAATAAGTCTTTTATATCAATAATATAATTTCTATTTAAATAACTTAATGTTTTTAATTATAAAAATTATAAACCTTTATTAATATTTATTAATAATAATATTATATTAAAGTAATAAAAGAAATATTTATTTCTATTATTATAAGATTATTATTAATAATATTTGTCAATAACCTTAATATTATTATTTTTATAAGTGGTTAGGTTACTAATTACTATATTATAGATAATAATATAAAGTTTATAATAATAAGATAGGGATAATAAGATAAAGATAAGGTTAAAAAGAAAGATATATAATATAATAAAGAAAACTAAAGGAGCTAAATAAGTAAAGCTAAGATAAAGAAAAATATAATACTAGGAGAGATAAAAATAAGGTAAAATAAATTAGACTAAGTAGGAATAATATATAAAGTAAAGAGAATCTAAAGGTTAGATTAATATAGTAATATTAAAAATTATGGACTACCTAGATAAAAAAATCTTAATCTAATTATTAGAATTTAAACTTATACTTCTATATAATTTATAAGATTAAAATAAGATTTATCTTAGTACTTAAATAATAAAAGATATCTTAAAGCTCTATAATTATATATATTCCCTTAGTTAGAATTAGCTACTATTTAAATTATTCTTTATAATTTTAAGGTTTCTACCTCTAACCCTAGTTCTAACCTTATTTAGTTAGGCTTTTAGTATATTAACTTATTAAACTCCTATAAAAATTTAAGCTATATATCTAGCTTAATTAGCTCTTTATTAAAGGTTAGCTAATTAGTTTTTTCTAAATTGTATAGCATAAAATATACTAGATTTTCTACTAGATCTTTATTACATTCTAGAATAGAATATAATAAGATCTTACAACTAGATCCTAATACTAGTCCTATGTTTATTTATTATTAAATTTATTTTTAATTTAACTTTTTAATAGTAAAGACTAGGTCTATAATAAATATATTAATTATGCCTTACTTATAGAAGGTAAATTGAGGTCTAGGTATAAGGTTAAAATTAGAATTAGCCTTAAAAAGTTATTAAACTTATTTTTTATCTTATTTAAGAGCTTAAAATCATATTTTTCTAGTTATTAAACCAATAAGGTAGTCCTAATAAAGGTAAAGATAATAGGGTTTTATTAAGGTAATAAATATTAAAATCCCCTTTTATAATAGTATTTCTAAAAAGGGTTATATTAATTAGTCCCCTTTTAATAGTTTAATTATTTTAATAATTTCTTATTATAAATATTATGATAATAAGCTATAAGTTTTTAATCCTTAAGCCTAAAATATTTATAATAAGGATATTATTATTAAGTATAGGTTATTCTTTTAATAGAATTAATATTTATAGTCTCCTATAGTAGATAACTACCTTAGGGTAAATACCTTAGGTAAGATAATATTATATAATGATATTATATAAGGGATAAGTTATAGTGATACTATAGTTATTTCTAAAAAAACCAGGGTTCTAAAATAATATAAAGTCTATCTCTAGCTCTATACTTATTTTTAAGTATATAATTATAAAATTACTTTTTTGGCTATATCATTTTAAAGAAACTAAATCTCTAGACCTATTAATTAATATCTATTTAATTAGGGTCTAATTCTTTTAGGGTTAATTTTCTAGACAGGTTTTTAGAAAATTTAACGTTAGGTTAAACCTTTTTTTATTTTTCATATTTTTATTGTCTACCTTATAATTTAGGTTATAGTTTAAATAATATAAGGGGATTAAAGATATTCTATCCCCTTTATTTAATATAAAGTAATTTGGTAGCCTAATTTACAAGAATTCGAAGCTGAGGAAGAAGGAGAGAAAAGAGAAATCAGACCGTTGGGCAAGGGGTGCAATATATTGAAGCAAAAGCGACCTGGCCCTTCCTTAATTCGGAAATAGCACCTTATTATGTGATTAAATACACATAATCACGAGTCACTAACCAGACCTTGAAGCTGCACTATTATATTATCCCCTTTATTAGAAATACCTGCTTATAGGTATTTAATCACAGAGAATTATCCTGATCTTCTATATCCTTATTATTCTTATAATAATAAAGCTAATAATCTAGGTACTATATATACAATAGTCTTGGATGATTTAGGTATTCAGCATAGAATTTATAGAGATAATAAGGTATATTCTTGAAATTCTAAGCTAGATATTACTTAAAATTAAGGTCGTAATTAATTTATTAAATCCTTCCTTAATAAAGTTAAATAATTAAGATCTTAATTTCTTATTTATTTCTTTAATATTAATTTTTATTAATAGTACTAGACCTATGTAATATTACTTTAAGAGCAGGTTTATAGTTACTTTATAAAGATAATTAAGGGAAAAGACCAGGTATACCATATATAGACTTTAATAGATCTAATTATTAAGTATTCCTTATTTTTTATAATTTTATATAAGCCTATTATAGGGAAGTTAAGCTTCTTATTAGGTTAGTTAGTAGATTAGTTCTTTATTTTAACCTAGACCTTATCTATCATTTTAAAGTTAACCTTTTAATAATATTTATTTAAGTCTTTTATTATGCTTATACCTTTTTTATAAAATTTTATATTAGTTATTAAACCCCTTTTATATACTTTACTAGTTATTATATATATATATTTTAATTATCTGCTTAATAGTAAAGGTAGGCTAGATTTAGAATTCTTAATTAAAAGATGTCTTAAAGCTTATAACCATTTTTAATAAAGAATAAGGATAAACTAATTAATTTATAGGAAAGGGCTCTAATAATAAAATTAATTATAAGAAGGAATTTTAATTATCTTAATAATGATTTATAAAGGATTATAGTTATAAAGCTATATATTAATTTATAGCTTTTATTTATTAATCTATAAATAATAAGTTAAAAGAGTTTTAATTTAATGCCTAAGATTTAATAAAACAATAAGCCTTTCTAATAATATAAATAATAGATAATCTAGCAATATCTTAGGCATTTATTATTTTATAGCATAATATTAAGATAAGCTATTTCTTTGATTAATTAATTACATAAGGATATTATTAAATCTATTTATCCTTAAAGAATTAAGAATTTATAATAACCTTTATAGCTTTCTAATATATTAATATATAGTATTTTATTTCCTTAATTAGTATTAGATCTAGAAATAAAATTAAGAGAGGAACTTAGCTTAATTAGCTTATAAATATCTTAATAATCATAAAGTATTCTAAGGCTTAGTAATTAGGAAGGATATTAAATTAGTTAGATATTTATAGTCCCTTTAATTTAGGTTACTAGGTCTTTAGAGCCTAAATAATGATAAATCTCCTTATTATAGATAAAATAGTTACATTCTGATAGAGTCATAGTTTTAAAGAAATAGGCTATTAAGTATTATAGCTGATTATTCCCATTTAATTAAAAAGTATTATTATTGTTATTTTATTAAAGGTTAATCTCTAGCTAAATAAGCTATTCTCAGTAATAATAAATTAATATAAGTATTAAAAAGAGCTAATTCTTAAAAGCTTTTTAAAAGCTTATTTATATAACTAGTTAAAATAAAAGAGAGTATTTTTAATTAACTAAATTAATAGTTTAATAATCTAATTATAATTTTTAATAAATTTATAATAAAAAAGTATAAAATTTTAAAAACCATATTCCTTATGTAATAAGCTCTTTTTATTAAATAATAATTATTTTTTAGATTAAAGCTTAATTTCTTTAATATTTATAATAAATCTTAGATATTTAATATAAATAATATAGAATTTATATTTAATATTTAAAATCTAATTTTTTAATTTAAACTCTTAATAATATAAGCCTTATAATCTAGTTTATTTAAGGAACAAATTAAAAGGTTATTTATAGAAATAGTAGAAAAGTTATTTAAATAAGCAAAAAATAAATTAGTAATATTTCTATTATTAAAAGGTTATTAGTTTATTTATTACCCTAAATAATAGAACTTTATATTTATAAAATTTATATTAAATATAAAAAATTATAAGGCTTTTAGAATTAAGATATATAGTAGAACACTTATTAAATATTTAATTTAATAAAGATCTTAGCTTAATTAAGTTATTCTAAGGTCTTATTAATTAATAATAAAAGATTAATTTTTTATGTTAATATTTAGTTAAGAGTTAATATAAAATTAAAATCTTTTATTTATTTCTTATTTAGAATAAAAGAAATAAAAGGTTTACTATTTTATCAGGATAAAGTTTTTATTAAGGTTATTAATAAGGTATTATTTTATAGCTTTTAAGTTCTTTAATAAAATAAAAAAATTATAATATTATAGTCCTTTATAAGATTAATATTATAATGATAAGATTAATAAAATATTAATTTCTAAAAAAAGATCTTTTAATAATATATAGTACTTAAAAAGAAATTAATTAAGATTTAATTATCTGTTTTTAATTAATTTATATCTTTTATTTAATTAATTTTATATAGACTTATTATAAATACTTTATTTTCTAATTAATATAAGTTTTAATATAGGCCTATGGCTTTTATAATTATAATATTAATCTTTAGAAAAGGCTTCTTTAGAGCTAGGGTCCTTTTTACTCTTAATAAAAGGTTCTCATTACTATTATCTAAGGCTCATTGCATCTTATTAAGGCCATTATAGTAATCCTAAGCCTTAGTTTAGGGGGTTAATATCTAGGTCTTAATTAACTATTAATTTCCGTCTTCTCCCTTAAATCTTCTTATTCTATAAGTTAGTCTCTTTAGTCTATCTTATTAATATACTAAATCTGCCTTAGGTTGCTTCAAGATCTAATAAGGAATAATAAGTCTATGATTAACCTTTTTTATAGTATTTAGAGGTAATAATTCTAGCTATATAAAGACTTAATTCTATATATTTAATAAGATAAAATAAAAGAATAATTATATAATTAAGAATCCAGATTTTTTATTATATCCTTATTTTAATAAGGAGTTTTTAATAATATTATGAGAATTTAAAAAAACAGCTGCCTTTATAATATAAAGGGTATTAATAAAGATAAAATTATTTTAGGATTAATTAATATTAATAGATATAGAAATACTATATATATTCTTTAAGATTCTAATATTTAATAGTTAAATCTATAATTAATAAATTAATCTATAGCTTTAATAAGAAATTTCATTTATTTTCTAATTCCTAGTTTTTCTGTAGTATTTTCCTTTATTATCCTTTAATTATAATTAGATAAATAAGTAATTCTATATTTTCTCATATTTTTAATTTCTTAAAATTAATTTGTGTAAATTATTTATAATAATACTAAAAATTTTTATTAAAAATTATATTTAAATAAAAATCTTAGGTTATTATTTTATATAATCTTTTATAAGTTTATTAAATAACTTTTTTATAATCTTTAATATTTAATTAAGATTTCTTAATTATATGAATTTAGTTAAAAATTATTATTATTTTTAATATACATTTAAATAGTTTATAAATAATACTTTCATGGATTTATTAATTTAAGTTATAAAAAGGGTTTTTAAGTATTTAAAAAATCTTATTAATAGTCTTAGATATTAAGGTTATTTTCTTAAAATTAGAATAATAAATTTAGCTATAATACCTTTTATTATATTTTTATATATAATTTGATTAGTTTTAATAAGATAATAATTTATATTTATTAATGATTTATTCTTAATTTATAAAAGCTATTTATTAAACTTAGCATTCTTTTTATTAAGATCAAAAGATCTTTAATCTTTATAATTCTTTAATATTATTTAACAATAAGAGTAGCTTAGATATTACACTATATTATAATTATATTAACTGTTATATTTTTAAATTTATCTTTTCTTATATTAATTCCTTAATTCTCTATTCCTTAGCTTATAACTAGGTACTTAGGGTTAAAATCTATTATTTTTTCTATCCTAGCTTATACTAGTCCTTATATTAGGCTTAGAGTATCTTATATATTACTGATTCCTTTATATAAGATCTATAGACTGTTTTAAAGTTCTTAATAAATTTCTTAATAATTAATTATTTATAGGTTCTTAGTCCAAGGGTTCAAAAGAATAAAAATTTATTAAGTCTCATGATTCTGGTTCTTAGGTTGGTTCTTAATTCTCAAAGGGTTCTGGAGTCTGTTCTCAGCTTCCCTTATGGGAAGGAGTCGGTTTACTGGGTCACGCCATCATGGCAAGGTTCTCGATTCAGGGTTCTAGATTCTCGATTCTTGATTCTCCTAGGACTCACGGTTCCAAGATTTTTGAGAATGGGAAGGTCTCCTTGCGGTTGAGTACGTCAGTGGCAGGCTCTATGGCTCTGGCTTAACGACCGGCTGCGGTCCTAATGAGGAAAAAGGTAAAGAAGGTGAGCTTCGAATAATGTAGCGGCTCAGTCAAGAACGAATTAAATTCATATTTGGTAGCCTAATTTACAAGAATTCGAAGCTGAGGAAGGAGAGAAAAGAGAAATCAGACCTGTGTGCGAGTGATGTGATATATCGAAGCGAGAGCGACCCGGCCCTTTCCTAATTCGGAACTATCACGTGATCACGAGTCACCTGACCAGACTTCTGAGCTGCGCCGTCACAATTTATCTATTAGTAATATTCCTAATAAGCTATTAGTATCTATATATCTTCTGCCCTAACTCTAAGGTCTATAAAATATTTTTAAACTATTCGTAATTCCCTTTTATTGTTACTAATAAAAAGAGCTTATAGTATTAATTCTAACTCCTAACCTATAAAGGCTAATCCTTAGAGTTTATATTAATAAGTATTTTAGAAGTAGACCCTAGGGTTAATAAATTATAAATAAGTATCTTACTAGAATACCTATTAGAATAACAGATCCTATTAGGGTCCTAAATAAGAATATTCTTATTAATAAATCTAATAACTGATTCTTTTAGTTTATTTAATAGTAATATTAACTTAGATTCTTTAGTAGAAAATAAAGTAATAGAGGAAATAACCCTAAAGGGTTAATAAGGGGCTGTTAAGTAATCCACAAGCCACCCGAATACCTAACCAAACACTGCATTTCCTCTCCTATATTGAAATTGATGAATTTTAATATACCACCATGCCACTAAAAATGCATTTAAATTTGCAAAAATTAGTTAAGGGGAGAATCTCATTTGGAATATCAGCTTTAAAAAATTAATAAATTTATTATATTTATAAAGCAATGCAATATATCTTTATAATATTCCTTTTATTACTCTCTATAACTGACTTCACAGCTATATTATAAAGACTAAGAAATATATTAATGGGCATAAATTAATAATTATTAGAGAATATACTTCTATAATAGATATTGTCTCTAGATATGTATAGAGCACCTCCTTAGCTGGCCTCTATATAAGATATAATTAATATTCTTCTTTCTGAATATAGTCTATTACATAACGTAATTCCCGGCCAACCCGCCACCCTTCTGTGCCCGCGAACACTATATAGAATTTGAAGCTGTATTATCCACCCAAAATGCTAATTTATGTAAAAATCATGGGTTAGAGCAATTCAGTAATGCCTATTATACCCTAGAATATAGTAATTATACCTCAGCAATACATATATATAAGGTATAGAAGCCTCTTCTATAGTTAGAGTAGCTATACCCTATAGTACCTAATTTTTATTTAATATTTAATTTTGAATAAGAGCTTATGCTTCTTAAATTAAGACCCCCTTTATAAAATATCCAATTAGTTAATTGCTTATACTTTTACTTCTTATATAAAGAAATCTAGCTTATTAATATAATTAATCCTAAGCTATATGCTTTCTTCTACTAAGTAGCTATATATATGTTTGAGAGCTATAAAATAGCTAATAGTCTTATAAGAGGCTATAAGAGATAAGTATAATAGCATATAAATCAATATAATATTATTCTAGGCATATATCTAATTAAATTAAGGAGTTAAATAACTTCTATACTTATTAAGAACTAATATTTAATATTTTCCTTTAATATAGGTATTTATATAAGGAATAAAGTAATTTTGAAACCATAAGACCCTAATATTGTTAGTAGTCCACCTATTAGGACTTATCTTAATCCTCTAATTATATGGTAAGGCCTTATTCTCATACTAGCCTATGGATAGGTCTTTGCTTTGAATATAATATATAGTGATAGAGCCCATCTAGTTAAATTAATTAATTTGATAACTAAGATAATTATAAGTCTCTGCTCTAGTAACTACCCTTATAATAATAATTAGGCCTATTAAAAAGCCTATCTTATTAAAATTATAATATTATTATAAAAAATGCTATATTATTAAATAGTACTTTATATATACTGAAACTACTTATAGATAATTTTTAGATCTTTAAATATTATTTTTTTAGCTCTTTATAAATGGTTAATAAAGTTATAGACTAGTTCTTACTAATATAATATTAAACATCTAATAGACCATATTTAGAAAGAATATTTATTATATCTTATATAGGGGCTGGCTAAGGAGCTGCTCTATACATATCTAGAGATAAATATCTATTATAGAAGTATATTCTCCTTAATAATTATTAATTTATGCCTATTAATATATTTCTTACTCTTCATAATATATCTATAAAATTAGTTATATAGAGTAAGTATAACGCATATTATATAGACATGCTACTTCATAAATATTGGGAATTTCTCGATTTTTTATAGTAGAAATAGCCAATAGGATTCTCCCCTCCTATTACACTGAAGTTTTCAAATTATATGTGATTTTAGTGGCATGATTTTAGTTTACAAATCATTGTTTAAATATAGAAGATGCAACACACGGAATTTGGACTTCTTAAAATATCTATTTTTTAAATTTAGAAAAAGGGAATTAAGTAGTTTAGCCCTGATAATATAATTTTTATTAAAATATATAATTTTTAGAATATAGTTCCTATATATTTTATTATGCCTAATTTTTAGGGGGTATAGAAACCTCTATAACTCCAATAGATAATCTAAAAACCCTTAAGATCTTTTTGAAGGCTATATTTTGAGGCTTCTAATATTTTTAAGAGGTATTACTACCTAGCCTATTAGATAAAGACCTTATAATTAGCTATAAAGGTTGTATATTAGGCTATATATAGTTACCTTATAGCTTAGAAGCTAAGACCCTTTTTAATATTAGAAAGCCTTTTTTTTAATAAAAAAACCTTAATAGCTCCCTAAACCTTTCTATTTATTTAATAAAAAAAGAGCTTTAAATCTAGGTAAATTCCTAGCTATTTAATAACTTTTTAAGGATTAACTTTATAATTACCTAGCCTAACCTTATATATAGAATTATCTAGGCCTATTTAGTATAAAAATAAATTAATTTAGTCTTTTTATATTTAAATTAAATTAAATTCTTTTCCTCTTTTTAGAATAACCTAAAAGTAGCTACTTCTAAAAACTTATAAGTTTTTTAGGCTTTTAGAGCTAACNATATAATTTAGGTATTTAACCTAAAGGAGCCTAGCCTTATTCTCTTTATTTTCTATATTAAATAGAAATCTAACATAGATAAAGAAGAGACTAAGTAATATAAGGGAGCCCTAGGGTATGCCTATCTAAATAAGGACCTTTAACTTATTTCTTTATTAAAGGCTAATTCAATTCTCCTATATAAAAGGAATAAGGAGATCTACCTAATCAGGCTATAAGGCAGCCCTAGCCTTATATATATCTTTAATAACTAATTTATATAAATATAGTTAAAGGCTCCTTTAATATCTATAAATAAGGCCAAGGTTATTTCCTTTTTATATCCAGTAAATATTATAAATTAAAAAAACTATATTTATAGCTAATTTCTTTTTCCTACCCCTTATTTAAGTATAATATAATAAGGTAGGTAATTTAATAGTATTGATTTTAGCTATAAAAAATAAGCTTTTTTACTATAATCTTTTTAACTACCTTACCTAACTAAGTAATTCAGTAAAAAATAACTTTATAGGCTTTAGGCCTAAACAAATCCCTTTTAACTAAAATAGATTTTTAAGATTACCCCCTTAATAGTCCTCTAGTATTTAGGATAATATTTATTCCTAATTAAGAGCTTATAAAGCTTATAAATCTATTTTCTAGGTTTAAATAGGCTTTTAAATAATATCTTATTAGGTCTAGGGGCTTTCTTAGTAGAATTAGAGAAAATAATCTTTTCTATTTCTTTTAGCTTAATATTTAGCTATTCCTATTTACTTCAATTAGTCATAAGCTCTAAATTAGGTAGTTTCTAAAATAAGATAATTAGAAAAGTATGATATTTCTATTAAAAAATAGCTATTTTTTCCTTAGGGCTATCTTAATATTTTAGTATAAAGAGCCTCTAGGTAACCTCTTTTTTATATAATTAAAGGCTTTAAAATATCTTTATTTTAAGTATTTTTTAAGAAAGAGTTCTAATAGGTAGTCTTTATTAGCTTTATTTCTTAGAAATATATATTTCTAGCCTTATAAAAAGCCTTATAATTTCCCTAAATAAGATTTTTTCTAGAATTTTTTAGCTTTATCAAATTATTTTCTTAGCTTAATTAGCTTTTCTAACTACTATATCTTAGACCTAAGGGAGGCTCTTTTTCTAAGGATATTATACATAAGATCTATATTATATTTTTTATTTTAGTTTTAAATGATAATTATTAATTCTTATAAGGTTATTTTCTATATTTGTCTTGAGTATAAAATAGATAGAATAATTAAGGTTATAATAAATATATTAAATAATATTAATAGTAATAATAAACCCTTTAAAAATATTATTATAAATGTTATTTTTTGCTTAATTAGATTTATTAATATAAGTTCCTTTTAATTATTTTTAATTACCATTTTTAATTATATCCTTTTTTAGTTCTAGGTATAGATCCCTAGTATCTATTTTTATTATAAAATAATACCTGTAATAATTGTAATATAAAATTATTATAACTAATCCTTTAATCTTAACTTTATCAATAAAGAAAGCTTAATATGTCTTATTATAATTAACATTCTTAATCTAACTCTTTTTAGTATTAGTTAATATCTGTGCTCCCAACCTGTCCCCCTAAGTAGGGGGTTTTTGAACCCGATTTTTACATCATTTTGAAGCTCCCATTAAGCCTAATAAAGACTTACTTTTTATGCATTTCCCCCCTATTTGTTGTATAGTAATAGCTTAAACCCCTAGGGAGCCTATAGAACAAATTTTTGTATTCCCCCTAACTATAACTAGTATAGGAGCCTAGGGAGACTACCTATATAACCTGTGCCTGTGCCTTGCCTGTGTTACTACTCATATGATTACCTATGCCTTGCCTATATACTACCTATATTACTACTTATACTACTGCCTGTACTACTGCCTATGCTACTGCCTATACTACTACCCATATTACTACTCATACCACTGCATATACTACTACTCATGTAATCTTCCTGCACCCTACCTATACTATTATCATATGACTTTCTGCTACCCTATATATATGCCTTTGAGTTTCTGCCTGCTTACCTCTTATAACTACCCTTATGACCATCTTTATAACTACATGATTCTACTACCTTAGACTATCTATAACTCTACTTAAATAGTTAAGGGAGAGGTAATTAGTAAGAACTTAAGGCCAAAGTTAGAGTTTGGTCATTATAACTAGCCTCTAAAGTAATATAGATTAAGTTAGGAGCCTATTATATTACCTTAATTAAAAGGCTATATACCTAGGGTACTAATAGGGTAACTCTATGTATTAATAACTTATACCTAAAGGTATACTAGCTACTTTTACTAGATTTAAAAGTCTATATTAGGGTAAAGGTATTATTTTAGGGAATAATCTTAGTTTAGATAAGACCTAATTAAATAGGCTATTTTAATTAATTAGTTAAAATAAGTAACAAAATAGAGGGCCTATATCTACCTAGTCTTATTACCCCTCCCCTAAGCCTATATTACCTAATCTTATATTAAAGAAAGAGGAAATCTAAATTAATAAGCTCTCTAAGCCTATATTTAAGGCCCTAAAACCCTAAGGACCTTAATTAAAATTAAGATAAAGCCCTTAATTCTTCTTTATTTAGGCTCTTTAACCTATTTAAGGAATATTAAATTCTTTAAACTAAAGCTAAGAAAAAAGCTTAAGCCCTAAATAAGGTTATAAAGATTACTAAGGCTAAAAGATCTCCTTTATAAGGCTTCCTTAGAGGAGCCTAATAAAGAGGTTAGGCTAAAATTTAGGATAAAAATATCCTTTAAGAAATCTGAAAAACTTTAATTAAAATCTTAGGATTTATGGTTACTAGGGTTATTAGGTAGTAGCTATTAGCTAAATATAGCTGGAAATAGCTAATGTTTACTAAAAACTTAATTTATTAATAAATAGAGCTACCTAGCTAATTAAATAGAAATAAACCTATACCTAAGCCTTTTAAAATAAGGGCTTTTAAACAACTAATTAATTAAGAACCTTTTAAAGAAGCTTTAAGAACTTATTAAGCCCTATAATAATTATATTAATAGATAAGAGCTTTCTACCTTAATAGATTAGGATACATTGACCTAGTTAATTTAGTTAGCCTAATTGACTTAGGCTTAATTAGTAACTACTAGCTTAGGACTAGTCTAAAAATTAACTTAATAGCCTATAAGGCTAAAAAAGGCTTATTCTTTTAGTTCTCTTAAGCTTCCTAAAAACCTTTAACTCTATATAAGGCTATATAAAACCAAAATAATAACTAATTTTCTATAAAAGAAGGGATTAGTAATAAATATAATTATTAAATTAATTAATAATCTCTCTTTAAATTTTCTTGGTTGCTTTTTTAATTAAGAAAATAGCTATTTAAAAGTTATATATACGTTTTTAAAATATATATATAATAAGGAATAGACTAAGCTAGTAATTTATATAGTTCTAATTAAGCTTTTTGACTATCCTAAAGGGTTAGAAATACTTAAAAATAAAATTAAGATCTTTAACCCTTATATAAAGCTTATAAGAACATTTTAATAGCTCTTAAATAAAAATATTAAAAGGTAAAAAATATTATTATTATTTATCTAGAAAATTAAGAAATAGCTTTTATAGCCATAGGTTCTAAGGTTAAAATTATAAAGGTCTTATATAAAGTAATCTAGTATATCCCTAGGTATACTTAATATAAAAAATATTAAAAATTTTTTTATATTAAGATTTATCATAAAAATAAGCCTAATTACCTTTTATATATTAAAAATTATAAAACTAAAAATATGATATAGGACGCTCCTATAAACTATTACAACTACTTATATATTTTATATACCTCTACCCTATTATCCTTACTCTTAATAAGGATTCTTAATTTTAAGGCTATAGCTATCTTATTATAATTACTCTATTATATAACTATAATTAGGCTAGCCATATTTATATATATTATTATATATAATATAATTTTTATTTTTATAATCTTAATCTAGATTATTACTTACTATTATAGCTTCTATTCTAATAGACTTTATATATATATATATCTTTATATTATAGCTGGTATATTTTTTTCTATCTATAGTTTACAGTTTACTTATTTTCTTAGTTATTTTAGTTTCTATTTTATTATTTCCCTTTATTATATTATATATTAGTTATTTAATATAACTATTAATTAGCTATTTCTTATTATTAAGAACTAAAGACTATCAGTAACCTATTCTCTCTAAGTTTATTCTTAATTAATATTATAATTATTATTTATCTTAATAAGCTATTAATACTAATTACTTACCTTTTATTATAAGATTATATTGTTATGTGCAGGTCTGATAGAGTCGTTGGTTCCGAGATTGGTTATTTTGAAGGATCAAGTAGAACTGCCTAGTGGTTCTAAGGGTTAATACTATATGCTGAATACAATATAGACTTATAGTAGGCTGACTATCCTAAAGATAAACATAAGTAATAAGGGCCTCTCCCCTTAGGTTAAAGGAGTAATAAGAATGACTAGGTTAAGAGGTATACCTACTAAAGCTATATAGAGTATACCAATAGTAGTTCATAGACTTATTGACCCGCTAAGTAATTAATAAAGTATAATACTTAAAAATTAAATATAATCAGATATAAGAATAAGTATATTCATCCTTTTATAACCTTTCCTATAGTCCTAATATTCTCCTCTCCCATAGTCCTCCTAGACTTTCCTCTATAGCCCCTCTGTAGACTATTTTTCTTAGTCCCTTATAGACTATTTTAATTACATAATTTAGGACTTTCTGCTAAACCATATGATTTGTATAGCCTTGCTTTCTGCCTTATAGGGTATATTATGTCTTATTTCGCATTACTGTATTAGACAGTCTTCCATTTTGTTGGTCTGTAACATATATAAAAACTATTAATAGCCTATGTCCTCTTTAAAATACTGTTCTTAATATCCTAATTATTATATAATATATTAAGTTTGAAAGGCTAATAGGCCTAGGCCCTCTCTTATTATAAAGCTATATAAGGACTACTAGTAGCTAATCCCTTTTTTATATATTAATATCTTAGTTATTATATAACTCTTAATCTATATCTAGACTATTAGTAGCCTATTCCTTTTATTTACTATTATTCTTATATACTTATTATTATATAAGGTATTAGAGCCTTTATCTAAATAATAAGTCTTTTCTAATTAAGTACTATAATAATTATAAGTAGGAGCTCCCCCTTATAGAGTATTTTACTTATTATTATATCTATTATACAGTCTATTATTAATAACTTATAATATTATAGTAAAAGTTTTGTTTTCAATCTTTTTTTGTTATTATTAATAACTATTAAGGTTAAGCTACATAAATATTAAATATCCTTCTTATAAAACCCTTTATTAAAAGGTAGAGATTATCTCCTTTGATAAGCTAAATAAATATTACTTTATATTATTCTAAACTCTTTATTAATATTTTTAATATATCTTGGAACTTATTCTCCTCTTATAAGAATTATTTAGTTTATATTCTTCTTTAATAAAAAGGTTTTAGAAATATTAATAGATTAATTCTTTATTAGTTTATATTTTTATAAGCTATTATACTAATCCTTATCTGGTCTATTAGATGTTTAATATTATATTAGTAAGAACTAGGTCTATAACTTTATTAACCATTATAAAGAGCTAAAAATATAATATTTATAAGATATAGCTATTAATACATCAAATATAAAGATCTAAAGGCTATTTATGAATGGCTTTAAGTATATATAAAGCATTATTTAATAATATAGTATTCTAATATCTATAATTTTAATAAGATAGGCTTTATAATATGCCTAATTATTATTATAAAGGTGCCTATTAGAGTAGACTATTAGTTGTCCTATTCATATATAGCCTAAGAATCAGGAATAAGTTATAGTTATTAAATTAGTTATTTTACTAGATAGGCTCTCTTACTATATATTATATTTAAAGTAAAGACCCATTTATAGTATAGCCTGGTATAAGAATAAGGCCTTACTATATAATTAGAGGATTAAGATAAGCCCTATATATATATATATATACAGATGTGTGCATCATAAGTGACGACGCATGCTAAGACTAGCGTGTATTATATTTTAAATTGCAGTTGTTATAACGCAAAAATTAGTGGAATTCTATTACTTTGTTAATTGGCTAATATCATTACTGATCATACAACTACTGTCAGAAAGGGCTTAGCTCCCGGTGATAGTTAGGCAGTAAATGATTACCAATCATACTGCTCGAATATCGGTAATTGACATTACTGCTATACTATATATGGTTAGTCTGATACACAATTACCTCGCATTATACAAGTCAAATACAGATTAAATTACTAGTTCAATTTAGCGCGCATTGTTACTTATGATGCACACCTCTGTATATAAATTTAAAATAATAATTATATTAGTAATATTACTTTGCCATATAGGTAATAAACATAATAAAATAAATAACGTATTAGCTATAACTGACTTAAGCTTTAATAATTTTACTTCTCAGGTCAATAAATATAAATAAAAGAAATAGTAATAAATAAGGTAATAGTAATAAAAGTATCTTATAATAGTACTATATAATGTTTATATTAATTATTAAGTTAATAAAGGGCTAGCTTCTTTATAAAAAGTTTCTTATAATCTAATATTATATATTTTATAGGTTAAATTTATTATATTATTGATTATATTTAGGTCTATACCTTATCTAATAAATAAGGTATCAGATTAAGCCCTAGATATTTTAATTATAGTTAAAAAGGTTAAGGGTCTATAATATTGATTTAAGGAAATAAATATAATTAAATACTCTTTAATATAGTAGAAAATCTAGCTGATATAGGGTATTTAACTTATTATATTATTATAAAAGGACTAGTATACTAATTAAAGTATAAGAAAATAATAATATTATTAAGTATCTATAAATAATATAGATAAAGTAATATCTTATTACCCAGCTTAAAATATATTAGCCTATATTTATTATTATATTAATATTTAGTATATATAGCTATAATCTTGAGCTTTATCTATATTAATATAATAAATAAATTATTAAGTACAAAATTGATTATAAATAATCTAAGGTTAAAAGGGCCCCTAAGCTTTATATTATATACAAGCTTATAAGGAAAATAATAATGGTATTTAATATAATATTAAAATATAAACTAAAGATATAGAAAGGATAGGTACTATTTTATAGGGCTTTTTAAGGATATAATAATATACTATAAAAAGATTTCTATAATCTTATTAGAATATTTAGACTATCTATTAATCTAAGGGTAGTATATAATATTATATAAAAGCTAAATACTAAGCTATTTAAAAAATTATCTTTAGAAGTTACTAATAAATTTATAAATCAATAATATTTATATTATGCCTATTAATAAATTATTGTTAGAAAGGTAGTGATATTATATTTAGCATAAAGGACTATAATAATAAATCTATAATATTCAGAGGTATTAATATTGATATATAGTTGATTTATTATACTACTAAAAGAGATATTAGTACCTTAAGGGTTAGTTAAGATAAGATTAATTAATAATAAATATACTAATAGTTAGATAAAGGGTATAAATTAACTGATATAGATAATATGATTATTAAAAGTAATAAGTATAGAACTAAGGGTATAGGAGAAAAAAAGAGCAAATAGATATTATATATACTAATTACGATAATAGTAGAGAAATATTACTAAGAGCTATATAATCTTAAATAGCTAAAGTATGTCTAAGAAGACTATATTATTAGTAATTTTACTACTATTATTATCTAATACTAGTATTAAGAGGTTGTATATATCTATTATATTAAGAGGGTAATATAAAGTTAACTATAAATAAAGACTAATCTCTATAAATCTATATTAATATAGCTTAATAACTAACCTTATAATTTATTAACAGGTTATAATAAAGGCTAAATAAACTAAGAACTAAAAATAAGTTAAAATAAAATTTACTTTTATTTAAAGCTTTATCTAATAAGGTAGTATTAATTATTAAATTTATTACTATTTATTTAAGCCTCTAGGTAATAAATTAATATATAGGTAATAATTATATAAATACTATTATAAAGCTTATGTTTAAGCTAGATTCTATAGTAATATTATAAACATACTGAGTTTTAGCTTAGAATTAATAAAGATAAAGAAATATAGTTTAAAGATCTTAGGAACTCTATATTTATTCTTTATAATAATTATTATTAATGTTATATTAATTATAAACATAGAAAATAAGCATTTTACCTAGGAATTATAAAAATAAATTATTAAGTTTAATAATATTCTTATTTTAAGGAGTTAAAATTATATATATAGCTAATAAAGAAGTCTAGGTTTAAAAGAAACCTTATTAAGCCTATAATTAAATACTCTTAATAAATTTTAAGCTTTAAGTATATTAGATAATAAGATCAGCAGAATCTTATTATATAACTTATATAATATTTATTAAAATTATAGGCTAGTCTTAATTATCTAAAAGGGCTTTATACTTTATATATTTTTATGAAGGATTTCTAGATATTAGCTTATAGTATATAAACCTATATAATATCTTTTTAGGTTCTATAGGGGATAATAAATAAGATTTATTAAAAATTACTACTAGAGATTATTATTAATAGACTATTAAAAAGATAGGTACCTCTAGGTAGATAATTATAAATATCTTATAAGGATTAATTAACTATATTAAAGATATATGTTATATGCAGGTCTGATAAAGTCGTCATTAAGTCATTAGATTGGTCATTTCAAAGGATCAAGTGAACCTCTTATAGGTTCTTAAGAGTTGATGCTATATTGCTAATTATAATATAGACTTCACTATGGACTAGCTGTCCTAAACAAGAATAACAAGTATTAAGGGCCTCTCCCCTTGGGTCAAAGATAATGAGAATAACTAAGTCAGAGGCATGCCTACTAAAGCTATATAAAATATACTAATAAGTAGTTTATAGTCTTACTAACCCTCTAAGTAATTAATAAAGTATAAATTAATATTGAATGCAATTAAGAGAAAGACTAGATATATGGGTAAGAGTATTCCTCCTTTTATAACCTCCTAATGACTATTCCTTATCTTATCCATACTGTTGTCCCTCATGGATAATTTCATGGTCGGTTTCGTCCTTTTTCTTGTCCTCATTGTCATCCCTAATGGTCGATACCTTGGTTGTTGTCATGGAGAAAGTCACGTGACCCTGCAGCCTTGTTCCTGCCTTGCAGGGTATTGCATTTCATCATGCATTGCTGTGTTGGACAGCCTTCCATCTTGTTGGTTCGTAACAATATACTAATAAGTTATGACGGTTTTATAGAAATAAATAAATTATATAAAGTTTAGTTAGTTACTTTAAGAGATAATATAAGTTAGTCTTATAAGAATTAGAAATTTTAGTTATTTATAGGTAGTTTTACCTCTAAAGAGTAAGAATAATATAATTATAGTAGCAATATAAAATATAATCTTCCCTTCTAATTAAAGCTAAAAGATATTATAAGGAAGTCTTCCTTATATTACCTAGATTATAAAGAAAGAAATAAATAAAGGATAAGCTATCTTAGAGCTATTAGAGAATCTAATTATAGGTAGCTTATTAGTTATAGTTAAATTAGGTTTCTTATTAAATAGTGGAGTTAGCTAGGGCAGCTTAGTTCTATCTTAATTCTAAGTAATATAAAGATTTATATTAGTATCTTATTTAGCCCTAATTATTAAGAAATAAAGGGAGATTAAAATCCAAGAAATAATAGTCTCTTAAGTCTATAGATTAAATATAATCTATAATTAGGATTAAGATATTTAATAGAGGGATTATAATAGTCCTTAATTATAAATAATCTAAACTAGGTTATTATATAAGTTATCCTAAAAAATAGTCCTAAATAAAGATAATAAGTATTATTAAGGCTATTATATATTATAATAAATATTAATAACTAATATAAGTATCAATTAGTATATATTATAAGCCTTTTTAAAATAATTTTATTATCTTACTTTATAATATCTTAAGTATAATAGGCTTCTTAAAAGGAGTTATAAATTATATTATTTATAATATCTTTAAAGATCTTTTAAAGCTAGATAGACTAAGGACTATTATTAAAAAATTAATAAAGGTAATAAACTTTACCTCAAAAGAAATATAATTAGGTAAATTTAACTAATCCAATAAAAAGGCTTTTTAAGGAACTTACTACCCCCTAAATAAATAAAGTAGTAGTTCCTAAGGTTAAAGAGTATAAATGATAAGACATATCTTTATATCCTATATAGAATGAATTATAAAAAAAAGTATTTAATAATATCTAGAGAGATATAATAATTAAAGAAGCTTATTCGAGGGCTTTTATATAAGTTAGAATAATATTATTTAAAGGTCCTTATAAGTAGTAAATTATTCCTTCAAGCTAAAATATATACCTTAAGATATAAATAAGGATTAATATAATAACTTAAGGTATAAATTAATAAGGAATCAATCTATTAAATATATTTTAGAACTTTTTATTAAGGAAGAATTTAAGCTGAATAATTCTTATAAAAGGAGAATAAGTTCTAAAATAAGTTGAAAATTATTAATAAAGACTTTTAATATGATATAAAATATATATCTAATTTATTAGAGATAACCTCTACCTTCTAAAAGAGCCCTACAATATTACAGTTGCTGTACCTTGGCAGGGCACATATATAAAGGTAGAGAAGCTGCCTCCCTGGCCAGACACTTATATAGCCTCTAGTACCTGATTTTGACTCTATATAAGATCTTAAGCTTCCTGAACTGAAAGACCTCCTATATGAGATAGTTAATTAGTTGATTACTTATGCTTCTGCTTTTGCTTCTTATTTATAATATATAAATCATGATTTTCCTTTATAAGAAGCATAGCATTATTTATGGCTAATTAATAACTCTTAATAAGTTAGTTTAATGCTGCATCAGTAAGGCTTAGAGGGCTCTAAGTATATTTTTAATAAGGCCTTAATCATAATTCTTTATACTATAATTTAATAATATTATAAGGTATTTCTGGCACCTAATTAGCCTATAGAACCCTAGCATAACTTCTAGGTAATATAAGAGTCTTAAGTTATATATATTAAGCTATAAAAGAACTTATTCTAGATTAAATAATACCTAAAAGCTCATATAGAAGCCTTTAAATCAGAGAATATTAAAAATGGCTTTATAGTAACTAGATTAATGCCATTTTAATTAAATTAGGTCCTCTTATAACTTAATATATGGCTTGAGACCCCTATACTACCTAAGAGCTATACTAGCACTATACTAACCAATTAGGTACCAGAGATACCTCATAATATTATTAAATTATAGTATTAGGCAGCTATAGTTAAGACCTTATTAAAATGGCATATGCAGAGCCCTCTAAGCCCTATAAATATAGTTTTAAACCAGCTTTATTAAGGGCTATTAATTAGCTATAAGTAATACTATTATTCTTATAAAGGAAAATCATGATTTATAAGTATAAATGAGAAAGAGAAGTAGAAGCATAAATAATTAACTAATTAAATATCCTATAAAGGAGGTCTTATAGTCTAAGAAGCTCAGGATCTTATATAAAGTCAAATTCTAGATTAAAATCAGATAGCAAAGGGTGTGGCTGCTCTGGCTACAGAGGTGGCTTTAGCACCTTATATGTGCTGCTAAAGTATACTAACTATAGAACTATTAGGTATATATGGACTCAATGCCTTAATTGCTCTAATTCATAGCTTTTGTAAATAATTACTGTTTTTGGTAGATAATAAAGCTTCAAGTTCTGTATAGAATTCGTGGGTGCGGTGGGTGTCCGGAGCAGCCGGGTGTCCGGAGCGGCCGGGAATTACATTATATATAAGGACCTAATTACACAATAGTTAAAGTTTAATACTAAATTTAATAAAATCTAATATATTAATAATTACTATATTAGGTTTATAAAATATATTTAGTAGTTATTAAAGCTCTTTATTTATAAGAATAATCCTTTTATAAAGTATTTAATAATCTATCTCCCTAATAAATATATTATTATTTATGGATACTAATTATAATAATACTTTAAGATAATTAATTAATAAAAGAGCCTTTTAATAGGCTTCTTTAACTACAGTAATATCTCTTATTTGGGTTAATATTATTATATACCTTTTTTTTATAATTTCAACTTATTTTATATAGGATATCTTTATATAAGTCTTATCCCTTATACTCTCTAGCCTTAGGAACTAACTACCCTATTTATCTAAAAAGTAATAGGTTCCTTAAAAGAAGCCTTCTTATTAGATTAATTAAATTTACTTATTTATGCCTCTTTAAGGTAAAATTTATTACCTTTATTACCTTTTAATAATAGTCCTTAGTTTATCTAGCTTTAAAGATCTCTATATTATAAATAGTATTATTTATAATTCTTTTTTAGAAGCCTACTAGCCTACTATATTCTAAGGTATTATAAAATAAGATAATAAGTTGTATCTTAAGGAGGCTTATAAGATATAGACTAGTTGATATTTATATTAGCCATTAATATCTATTATAATATATAGTAGCCTTAATAATATTTACCTTATCTAAGACTATTTTTAAGATAACCTATATAATAACCTACCTTAGATTATTTATAATTAAAGACTTCAGCTAGTCCTTATAAAATATTTATAATTATTTAAAGGTTCTTATCCTTTTAATAGTCTATTAATAATCTTTAATAGTAATTTTTAATAGATCCTACTTATTATCCCTTATAAAACCTAAGAGGATATTATAGGCCTATATATTATAAGCTAATATCTAGCTATATCTAGAGATCCTTTATAAAAATATATAACTTAGGTATAAAGCCTTTTTAAATAACTAGGACTTTAGCCTATAGCTTTAATAAATATTATATAAAAAAGAGCTATATAATAAAATTCTAATCTTATTAATTATCTAATATACTTTAAAGCTTAAAATTTAGCTATAGGTTTAATAAGGTTTATTTTAAACCTAGATTTTTTTTTTCATTAATTAACTCTTTAAAATAAGAATATTATTAAACTTAATAAGATGCCGCCCCCCAAACCCGTCTACTGTGCCTATATGCATTGCTCTATAAAAAGCATCTACAAAACCTCTTAAATCCTGTTCAAAGTGGATTCCTATGAAATTACTATATATAAAAGGCACTTACTGATTATAATTCTGGCAAAGGTAGTTCCCTCTGAGTAGCTAGTATACATATAGTGTCCTAAAGATAGCCCTATATAATTAGAAGGCTGGTATTACTAATAAAGTAAATTAGTCATAAATCATATCAAAGATTGACTCTTACCTAGGAAGAATTCCTAGCTAATTAAATAACTGAGTAAGATTCCTAAAGATTCCCTTTTTAGACTCTTATATGTAAGAAATAGCATCTTAAATCCTTTATATGAATAGAGATACTACTCTATTAGGAAAGGCATAGACTACAGACTTTATTAAGAGGAGTCCATGTATCTCTTCTTATACAGGGCAAAGGATTAATGCCAAATAAATTCAGAATTCAAAGCTAGAGGTAATATAGCAGTTTTATAACTAGCTTAAGGCCATTCTCTCCTGATATCCAATTCTACCTAAAAATATATGGAATGTTAATATGGAATAGGTCTAGCTAGGTATTTATATAAATGCCTGAGTCTTTATAAAGATTAGAAGAAAGCGTACTTATCTATAGACTTTAGAAAATTATAAATAGGTAACTATTATTAAGGCTACTAATACTGCTAGTACTAAGATTAAGCCCCTTATTATCTTTAAAGGAAAGAATCTATAAAGTTTATAGTTTTCTATAGGAGATAATCCAGACTAGCATTATATAGCATCAGAGAATGCCTAGACATCAAATAATATTATATATAATTGGCTTTATATGATCTTTTTACTAGAAATAAGAGCCAGGAGATAATGGTTATTAATTATTGATTCTGGATAGTTACAGGAGTCACATAACTATTAAATTTCTATATAAATGCCGTATAAGGTGCAGCTTCTGTTCTTACTAATACATATAAGTCATGTCCTTTAACTACTCATTTTAGGCACTTTTTTATCTATAAAGTGCTACTATTAATAGGAGATCTAAGAAATAGCCTATCTTAATGATATTAGCTCTAATAAAGAAAAGATACTTTATATAATACTATACCATAATTTAAGATATCTCTATAATACCATCTATACTCAAAAGGTAGAAAGCAGCTAGGATTATGCCATATGATCCTGTAAGGCACTTAACTCTAGTTAGCTTTAAATCTAGCCATCTTCCTTAAGACCTATGACTCCCCTGAGCCCAAAAGCTATAAATTTAGATTTAAACCTTCTCCTTATAACCCTGCAGAATAAGAGATAAGTTTATGAGGTAATTTAATTATTTTGAAGTTAGCAAAAACTTAATAGATCTCTATATATGATCCTTATAAAAATAGGAAGGGCTATTGGGAAGTCAAATATATAAGAAGCTCTTAAGGATGCCATAATTTTTAAGCAGAATTCTTAATTATAGGCCTATTGGAATCAGAAAGCCAAAAAAAGGGTGGTTTTAGATCTAAATACTTGTTTTGCTAATATCAAGAAGATAAAGAAGGCTATAGATGAAGCTGCAGCTTATAAGGCCTGTATTCAGGCTCATGAGCCTAAAAAAGGAGCCAAAAAGGCCTCAGAGGCTGCAGTAGAGGCTGGACTATAATCTTATCTATTTGAATGGCAGGCTTATAGGGAGTGTTATATATAGCTTCAAAAAAAGGAGTTCAATCGATTTTTGCAGGTGGACGGGTTCGGGGGGGCGGCATCTTAATTTACTTTTATAGTAATTCCTAGATATTCATTTTCTATATAACGTAATCAATCACCGAGCGAAACAGATCACCGAGCGAAACACCCACCAACGCCATTATTATTAGATATCTAATTATCTCACCACACCACCCCTAAATTGAAGCTATTTACATGTAAAATAATTGCCTATTTACTAGGGCAGCTGACCCTAGTATGACCTTGAATATTGCAGTTGCTGCACCGCGGTGGTGCACGTCTTCTAGGCTGCATATCAGCTTGGTCAGCTACCTCTGCCTGCAATTCTGCAGCTTGCTGAGCAAGCTGCTGGCCTTCTTCAGCAGTTAAAATCCCCCTGGTAGCAATATAGGATCTAGCTGTCTCTTGCTTGCGTTTTTGACGTTGATTGGCCACACGTAGCTGCTTGATTTCATGCTCTAAAAGCACTGCATTATTCATCGCGATTTGGCAGCCCTTGACCACTTGATCAACTGCTTGACTAATTGGACTGGGAGGACTCCGCGTATGCTGCCGCCAAAGACGCTTGATTAGCTCTGACTGCTTCTCTAGCTCCCTAGCATTCTTTGGTGTCTCAGCAGTCCAGCTAGATGACTGATTGCTATAGGATGTGCCTGGTGGTGTAGGTGTTTTCAATTGAATATGAAGCTGGTCAAGCACCTGCTCTGGCTTATATGGAACCAGGCCTGATGCAGCAAATCCACTGCATATATTAGATGCAGTCAGAGCTCGCGGGCGTACTTGCTGGTAGATAGTGATGAAATCCTCCTTGTCAATATGATTGATGCCGTGCTGCATATAGATCTGGGTTTGCTGCCCATATGCATGTTTTAATGGCCCAAAGCAGGCAACATCAAGTGGTTGTAATAGATGTGAAGAATGTGGTGGTAAATATAGAGGAATGATCATGTTCTCAGTGCAGAATTGATCAAATTCAGCAGATGTATGGCTGCTATGGCCATCAAGAATTAGCAGGCGATATTTGCCTGCTGTACAAGCTTTGGTATGCTTATCAAAGACATTTCTTAGCCAAAGCATCCCTAGCTCATCAGTGGTCCATCCATTATTGCTAGTCCCAATTGCCCAGCCCTTTGGTAGATCTGGATACCAATTAGATTGGTGATTCTTGCCAGCAAAGATGATCATTGGGGGCAGGGCCCAGCCAGCTGCATTGATTGCCTCAATCACAGTCACCCATTCTCGATTCCCTGGTTGTATTGCTTTAGGCCGGCCCCTAGATTCAGAGCCAGTAACAACCTTTGCTGTTGATATCATGCCCATTGAAAAGCCAGTCTCATCAAAGTTGTAGATATCCTGTTTAGTAATGCCATATTTTTGTACAGCCTCAAGAACACGCTGAAACCACTCTTTAATGAGCTTTGGATCCTCACATTGAGCCCGTTGATGATCATATCTGCGGCTATATTTGGATTTGAGCTCGTGGTGGCGATTGATAAATCTTCGGACCCAACACTGGCCAACAGTAGCTGGTGCATTTAACCGGCTAGATAGTAATAGACTGGCCATATCTCGTACAATGGTGATTCGTGGTGGTAGTCCCCGTTGGTCCATAGATAATATCCATTTGACAAGCATAGATTCTTCAGTGGTAGTGAGCTTTTTGCTGTTTGGTGTTGCATCTACGCGTGCAGTACGCCCGCGTAGGCGGTGGTAGAGTGTTGGATGTGGCACATTATATGCCTGTGCAGCAGCCCGTATGCTTTTAAATTGACCATCATAGCTTTAATTGCAAGCAAGATACGGCCCTCTTGATGAACTGCTGAATCTGCTGTTTTGCGTGGCATTTTGGTGGTTGAAGTTGATGAGCGCGTCGCGTAGTTTGGTGGGGTGTTTCGCTCGGTGATCTGTTTCGCTCGGTGATTGATTACGTTATTAATATAACCTTAATAATAGCTATTATAAAGAATAAACTATAAAGGTTTTAAGATCTTTAAACTATATTTCCCTACCCTTATTAGTTCTATAGCTAAAAATTAGTACCTTTATAATACTATTATAGAATCTAGACTTAAATTATAGGCTTTATATAATTGTTACCTATATATTAACTTATTACTTAGAGGCTTATAATAAATTTAATAATTAGTACTACCTTATTTATTAAATAAAGCTTCAGAATAATAAAGATAAGCTCTATTTTACCTTATTGCTTAGCCATTATATAATTATTAACAAATATAAGGCTAATTATTAAGCTATATTAATATAGATTTATAGAGACTAGTCTTTACCTATAATTAACTCTATATTGCCCTCTCTTATATAATAAATAAAACCTCTTAGTATTAATATTAGATAATAATACTAATAAAGTTATTAATAAATATAATTTTCCTATACGTGCTTTGGCTATTCAAGGATTATATAACCTATAATAATATTTATTTATTATTATAGTAATTAAAGTATATGATATCTACTTTCTTTTTCTCTTTTTTTCTCTTATACCCTTAGTTTTGTAGATATATTATTCTCCTTTAATACCCTCTATTTATTTATTCTTACTTTATATCCTTAGTTATATATAGTCTTGTATTATTAATTTACTTTTAATTATATTATCTATAATTAATTTATACCCTTTATCTAATTATTAACATATTTATTATTAATAATCCTATACTAACCCCTAAGGTATTAATATCTTTTTTGCAGTATAATCTAATATTTTTTAATTATTTAAAGGTTTTTAAGACTAAGAAGCTGTTTACTAATATTAACTTTTATAACTAATTTAATAATTGGTTTCTTCTTAATACTATTATGTATTATTAGGGAACCCTAATTATTAAGGAATTATCTAATAAAGCCCCTTTATTTATTAGTCAGAGCTAATAACCTTTGAAAATAACTATTCCTAGCTTAATATTTAATACCTATCTAATTAATACTAACTTTTTAATAGTAAACCTAGAAACCTTAATAATTAATAAGGAGTATCCCCTTAATATACTAGTAATATCTAACCCTTAATTAATATTCTTAGGCCTTATAAATAGTATCTTATTTAAGACAAAGGGAAATTATATTTTTATAATAGTTGTAGTCTAATATAAGTCCTAAAGGGCTAGTCTATATAATACCATCTATATTTATTATGTTTTATTTGATATTATCTACTAGAAAAAATATTAAGACTTCTTATCTAATATAAGGCATCATAGTTTATAGTAAGATTATTAGTTTGTATAATTCTAATAAATACTAGGTATTAATAAATTACTTTATTTATTTACCTATTAGTAGTATTCCTAATAACCTGTTAGTACCTATATTTTCTGCCCTAACTCTAAGGTCTATAAAAGATTTTTAAACTATTAGTAATTCCCTTCTATTATTAATAAAAAGAGCTTATAATACTAATTCTAACCTATAAAGGCTAATCCTTAAGAGTTTATATTAATTAATAAGTATTCTAGAAGCAAACCCTAAGGTTAATAAATTATAAATAAATTATAAGTATCCTGCCAGAATACCTATTAGAATAATAGAGCTATTAGGGTCCTAAATAAGATTATTCTTATTAATAAATCTAATGACTAACTTAATTTATCTAATAATACTGACTTAGATTCTTTAGTAGAAAGTGAGGTAATAAAGGAAATAACCCTAAAGGTTAATATAGTATAACTAGAAAGAAGTAGTTATATATAGCTATATATGGTTATATTATATATAGTAGTAAAAAAGGTGAAGTAAATAGATTATTTTGATTTTTTTTCCTCCATGGCATCTTAGTGACTTTAGGTTAGGCACTTTATATATAAGGTACAGACATATGCACGCCACTGCAAGACCTTGTATTATATATATAGTACTATTTATAAATCCTATAGGTATAACCCTTAATACATCTTACTTATAATAAGAAATAATATAAAGTTAATAAAAAATTTATAATTAAAATATAGTTATAACTAATAAAAGAATAATATTATCTTATAATAGAATTAGGTAGACATTAGATTTAATAATTATATTTAGGCTATAAATATTAATAATAATATAGCCTTTTTATTTTATCTTTCTATTAAAAATAATTTCTATATAATAAAAATAAGATAGCTAGAAAGGGTATAATTTTTAGCTTATTCAATCTATCTAAATATATAGAGCTTATTAAAGTTTTATTAAAAAGATCACTAATATAATAAGCTAATTATAAATAAGCGCTATGTTTAATATTATTTTAATAGGTTATATAATTTTAAAAATATATAATTTATTCTTTAATTAATTAATTTATTAACTTATTTATAAAGAACTTATTTATAAATTAACTTATTTAAATTTAGTTAAATTATCAATCTTATAACTAATATATATAAGATAGTTAATTAGTTAATTAATTAACAAGTAAATATATTATTTTTCAAAATTATTTTAATTTATTAGACATAACTCTTTACCTATATAACTTATATCTGTGCCTTACCTATACTACTACCTATATAACCACCTATGCCTTACTTATACTACTACTTATATAATTACCTATACCCTACCTATTTTATTATTATATAACTAACTTTCTGCTATTCTATATACCTTTAAATTTCTACCTGCCTACCTCTTATAACTACCCTTATAACTGCTTGATTCTACTACCCTAGACTACCTATAACTCTACTTAGATAGCCAACGGAAAGGTATTTAATAAGAACTTAAGGCCTAAGTTAGAGTTTAGTCCCTATAGCTAGTCCTTAGAATATTCTAGATTAGGCTAAGAGCTTATTACTACCTTAATTAGAAGGCTATATACCTAGGGTATTAATAAGGTAACTTTATATATTAGTAATTTACCCCTTAAGGTATATTAATTACTTTTTATTAGATTTACAAGTCTATATTAGAGTAAAGGTATTATTTTAGGGAATAATCTTAGTTTAGATAGGGCTTACTTAACTGGGCTATATTAATTAATTAATTAAAATAAAAGTTAAAAGGCCTATATTTACCTAATCTTATTATTACTGTTCCATAAGCTTATATTATCTAATCTTATGTTAGAAAAAAGAAATCTAAATTAATAAGCTTTATAAGACTATATTTAGGGCCTTAAACCCTTAGGGACCTTAGTTAAAATTAAGATAAAGCTTTTTTTTAATTCTTCCTTATTCAGGCTCTCTAACCTAAAAAAAGATTAAATTCTTTAAATTAAAGTTAAGAAAAAAGCCTAAGCCTTACATAGGGTTATAAAGATTATTAGGTTAAAGATCTCCTTTATAAGGTTTCCTTAGAAGAGCCTAATAAAAAGGTTAAGGCTAAAATATAGGATAAAATTAAAGCCTTAGATCTTATTCTTTAAAAAACTAAAACCACTAATTAGTTAATTAGAACCTTAGAATTTAGGGTTACTAGGGTTATTAAATAATAGCTCTTAACTAAATATAACTAAAAATAACTAATATTTATTAAAAACAACCTATTAATAAATAGAGCTACCTAGCTAATTAAATAAACTTATACCTAAGCAAGCCCTTTAAATAGGGGCTTCTAACTAACTAGCTAATTAAGAACCTCTTAAGGAAGCCTTGAAAGCCTACTAAGCCCTATAATAATTATATTAGTAAATAGGAGCCTTTTATCTTAATAAATTAGGATAAATTAACCTAGTTAGTTTAGCTAGCCTAATTAACCTAGGCTTAATTAGTAAAAGCTGAACTAACCTAGGATTAATCTAAGAGCTAACTTAATAACTTATAAGGCTTAAAAGGCTTATTTTTTTAGTTCCCCTAAGCTTCCTAAAAACCTTAACTCTATAAAGCTATAAAACTAAATTAATAACTAATTTTTTTATAAAAGAGGAGATTATTAAGCTAATAATAGCTATAATTATTAAATTAGTTAGTAATCTCTTTTTAGTCTTAACTACTATAGATAATTTCTTAATACCTTTTTAACTAAGAAAATAGTTATTTAAAAGTTATATATACCTTTTTTAAAAAGTATACATAGTAAAGAATAGACTAAGCTAGTAGTCTATATAGTTCTAACTAAGCCTTTTAACTATCTTAAGGGGTTAAAAATACTTAAAAATAAAACTAAGACTTTTAACCTTATATAGAGTTTATAAGAACCCTTTAATAGCTCTTAAATAAAGATATTAAAAAATAAAAATATTATTATTTTGTTATTATTTAGAAAATTAAGAAATAGCTTTTATAGCCCTAGGTTCTAAAGTTAATTAAAATTATAAAGGTCTTATATAAAGTAGTAATATATCCTTAAGTATGTTTAATATAAGAAATATTAAAAATTTAATTAAATTAGGATCTATTATAAAAACAAGCTTAATTACCTCTTATATATTAAAAATTATAAAAACTAAGGAGTATAATTACTCTATCTATTAAAGAAAAAAGATAAAATACCTCTGTACCTCCTATACTACTTAAACTTAAATTCAAAGTAAATAATAAAAAATATAAAGAATAAAAAAAGGTTTAACCCAGGTTTAAATTTTCTAAAAAAATAGGTCTAGAAAATTAAGCCTAAAAAAATAAACCTTAATTAAATAAATATTAATTAATAGGTCTAGATATTTAGTTTCTTTAAAGTATAGCTAAAAAAGATAATTCTATAGCTATATACTTAGAAATAAGTATATAGTTAGAAATAGATTTTATATTATTTTAAGAACCTTAGTTTTTAGAAATAATTATATTATACTATAACCTATCCCTTATATAATATTATCTTACCTAAGGATAAAGGTATTTACCTTAGGATAGCTATCTATTATAAAAGATTATCTAAATATTAATTCTACTAAAAGAATAACCTATACTTTAAGGGTAATATCTTATTATAGATATTTTAAGCTTAGGGACTAAAGACCTATAGCTTATTAATATTTATAATAAAAATTTATTAAAAAAGAATTAAAATAATTACTATTAAAAAGGTATTAATTAATATAACCCCTTTTAGAAATACTATTATAAGAGGGCATTTTAAAATTTATTACCTTTAATAAAACCTTATTATTGTTACCCTTATTAAGACTACTTATTAATCTAATAGCTAGAAAAATATAAGTTTAAGCTCTTAAATAAGGTAGAAAAAATTTAAGTTTAATAATATTAAGATTAATTCTAATTTTAACCTTATACCTAGACCTTAATCTACTTTTTATAGGTAAGGCATAATTATAATTATATATATCTATTATAAACTAGTCTTTATTATTAAAATGTTAAATTAGAAATAAATTTAATACTAACTATAAAATCTTATTACATTTTATTCTAGAATCTAATAAAGATCTAATAAAAATCTAAAATATATTCTACATTATACAACTTAAAGAAAGCTAATTAACTAGCCTTTAATAAAAAGCTAACTAAGCTAGATATATAGCTTAAATTTCTATAAGAGTTTAATAAGTTAATTACTAAGAGCCTAATTAATAAGGTTAGAATTAGGGTTAGAGGTAGAAGTCTTAAAGCTATAAAGAAAATTTTAAATAATAGCCAGCCAATTCTAGTATCCTTAGAAAAAGAGCCTTCCTTAGGTCTAAGATATAGTAGTTAGAAAAGCTAACAAAGCTAAGAAAATAATTTAATAGATCTAGGAAACTCTAGAAAAAATCTCTTATTCAAGAAAGTATAAGGCCTTTTATAAGGCTAGAAATATATATTTTTAAGAAATAAAGCCAACAAAGACTACCTATTAAAACTCTTTCCTAGGAAAAATACTTAAAATAAGGAGATTTTTAAAGCTTTTAATTATATAAAAAAGAGGCTTACATAGAGACTCCCTATACTAAAATATTAGCATAGCCCTAAGGAAAAATTAGTTATCTTAATAAGAAATACTATATTTTTCTAAGTACCTTATTTTAGAAACTACCTGACTTAGAGCCTATTAACTAATCTATTATCCTTAGTTAAAGTAAATAGGAGTAGCTAGATATTAAACTTAAAGAAGTAAAAAAAGGCTATTTCCTTTAGTTTTATTAAGAAAGCCCTTAGACCTAATAAGATATCTTTCCTAATTATTTAAAAAGCCTGTTTAAACCTAAAAAATAGGTTTAATAGGCTCTATAGGCTCCTAATTAGGAATATATATTATTTTAAATATTAGAGGACTACTAAGGGGTAATCTTAAGAAAATCTACCTTAATTAAAAGGGATTTCTTTAAGCCTAAGCCTATAGGGTTATTTCTTTATTAAATTGCCTAAATAAGGTATTTAAGAAGATTATAGTAAGAAGGCTTACTTCTATAAATTAACATTATTAAATTACTTACCCTACCATATTATAATTAAATAAGGGGTAAGAAAACGAAATTACTTATATAATTCTTTCTTTAGTTTATAATATTTAATTCACTAGGTATAGGAAAGAAATAACCTTAGCCTTATTTATAGATATTAAGGGAGCCTTTAACTCTATTTTTATAAATTAATTATTAAAGATATATATAAGGCTAGGGCTACCTTATAGCCTAATTAGGTAGATCTCTTTATTCCTTTTATATAGGAGAATTGAATTAGCCTTTAATAGAGAAATAAGTTAAAAGGTCCTTATTTAGATAGGCATACCCTAGGGCTCCCTTATAATACTTATTCTCTTCTTTATT
>NW_027192479.1:0-3947 GCF_041956645.1 Rasamsonia byssochlamydoides | reverse complement strand
TTAATATAGAAAATAAAGAGAATAAGGCTAGGCTCCTTTAGGTTAAATACCTAAATTATATTAATATTATAGCTTAATAGTTAGCTCTAAAAGCCTAAAAAATTATAAGCTTTTAGAAGTAGCTACTTTTAGGTTATTCTAAAAAGAGGAAAAGAATTTAATTTAAATATAAGAAGACTAAATTAATTTATTTTTATACTAAGTAGGCCTAAGATAATTCTATGTATAAGGTTAGGCTAGGTAATTATAAAGTTAATCCCTAAAAAGTTATTAAATAGCCAGGAATTTACCTAGATTTAAAACTTAAATATATAAATAAAAAGGTTTAAGGACTTATTAACATTTTTTATTAAATGATAAGGCTTTCTAATATTAAAAAGGGTTTTAGTTTATAAGCTATAAAATAACTATATATAGCCTATATATCCTTATAGCTAATTATAAGGTCCTTGTCCAATAGGCTAAGTTATAATACTTCCTAGAAAAATACTAGAAGCTTTAAAATATAGCCTTAAGGAAGATCTTAAAGGCTTTTAGATCTTTACTTATTAAAGCTATAAAAATAAAGGCTTCTATACCCCCCCCCCCCCCCCCACACCAAAAAAAAAAAAAAAAAGGTTTTCCCCCCCCCCCCCCCCCCCCCCCAAGGGTCAGGCTTAATAAAATATATAAGGACTACAAGAATTATTTAATAGAAGCTATATTACTGGGGCTAGATTACCTAATTCCTCCTTTCTAAATTAAGGAAATAGCTATTTTAATAAGTCTAAATTCCTATTAGGAATTAGAATAAGAAAGAAGATAGACCTAGTTAAAACCCTATTAACTAATTAAATAGTTTTATTCCTAATTCTAACCCTAAAGACCCAAAGTTAAGAGAAAGTTCCCTAGCTAGTTTTATAGGCTTTATTTATATTTTTATTTAAGGAATAAAAAGGGGTTTTTAGAAAGATTAGCCTTATAAGACCCTTATATATAAATATAGTACCTTAAATAAGATTATAAATATCTCTATTTTTAATAAGCCTAAGGAAGAAATAGCTCTTAAATATAAAAGGTTAGTTTCCACATAGCTTAATTATATAACTACTGATAATCTAATTATTATTTATTTAGATAGGTTATAGTCAGAAAAAGGCTTAATAAGGCTAGTATCTTTATTATTAATAAAGGCTTTATCTATTAAGAATACTAAGCCTAGAACCTAAGAAAGGAATATAAGGTCTATAATATTAAGCTCTTTATTATTAAAAAAGTTTTTATTTTACTTATAAAAGGTCTTAGCTCTAGACCTTAAATGTATAGGTCTTTTTTAATATTTAAGTAGCTTTAAAAGTGCTTAAAAATAGCTTTTCTTTAATAAAATCTATCTATCTATGCAGACAATTGACTATTATAATAAGCTTTAAGATTAGAGAAAAAAGGGATTTAAATTTACTTATATTAGGTCCTTAGCTATATAGATACATATAGGAATAAAAAATTAGTTCAATATACAAAATATAGTATAGAATATAGTCTAAGCCTAAACCTAGGGCTCTTTTCTTATTAAATTCCTAAAAAGGAAAATAACAGAGAAGGCCCTAAATAGAATTAGATGTAGTAAAGTGTTAAGTAAGGTAGTTATTATAAGTAATTTAATATAAAGTTTATATAGAAGCCTAATATATAGGCTTCTTAAGCTCATATAATTAATGATTACCTAATTAAAACTAGGCCACAGCTATTTTAGGTTATACCTGATTAAACTACCTATTTATAATATTAAGAATTATAATAGATATTAGTTAGGTTGAAGATAGATATTATATTATTATTTTAATACCTAGCCTTCAGTAATATTAAGAATTAGATTATTAATAAACTGGAAAAAAGGGATTATAATATAAACTACCTTTTTTTAAATTAGGTCAGAAAAAACCAATAGACTTTATTAAATAATTAAAGATAATTAGTAAAAAATAGTACCTTAAACCTTTTTAAGGTCAAGGTTATAAAAAATCTATAAAAACTAGGTTAATGTTAAATAAAACCTAACCTTCCTAAATTGGCTAAAAATTAAGGTTAAAATTATTAAAAAACCTTAAAAATAACTTGATAAATACCTAGGTAGCTTAGGGTTATATCATATATCTTAAGAACCCCTAATTAGGTTACTTACTAAGCTAGAAAATAAAATGGATCTTAGTATTTTAGAACCTCTCAACTTAGATCTACTTACTAAATGTAACGGCGCAGCTCAGAGGTCCGGTCAGGTGACTTATGTCACGTGATAGTTTCGAATTAGGAAAGGGCCGGGTCGCCTTCGCTTCGATATATCGACTCCCCCTCGCCCACAGGTTTGATTTCTCTTTTCTCCCTTCTTCCTCAGCTTTGAATTCTTGTAAATTAGGCTAGCAAATATGAATTTATTTCGTTTTTGACTGAGTCGTCACACTAAATAGGGATTATCTAGGCCTAATTAAATAACCTAGTAACTCTATTATAGTATTAAGCAAATATTTTTATATGTATCTAAAATAACTATATATTTAGTTAAATAAAAAAATACCTGAATAAAAATAAGCTTTAAAAAATATATTCTAAGAATAACTAAGGGTTATATAAATATATATTTCATATCCTTTTTTTGATAATTAATATAATTAATTTATTAATTTATTTATATCATTATAATTTATATATTGGTATTTTACTATTTATTCTTATCTTATAATAAGAAATAATTTCTTTTTATCTATTTTTCTTGAATTTAATATATAATATATTAATATTTTTGAAAATTTTAATTAATTTTATAGAAATTTGATAATAATATAGTTTAAAAAGGTATAGGTTATATAGATAAGAGGTTAGTTAATTAAGAAACTAACCATCTAAATAGGAGGATAATTTATATAATTCTTAGTATTCCTTACAGTTATGTTTTTCTGCTCTATTCCTACCTAATGCATTAACGTAATTCCCGGCCGACCTGCCACCCTTCTGTGCCCGCAAACACTATATAAATTTGAAGGTGTATTATCCACCCAAAATACCAATTATATACAAAAATCATGGGTTAGAGCAATTCAGGCATTAATGCCTATTATGACCCAGAATATGGTAATTACTATACCTTAGAATACATATATATAAGGCATAGAAGCCTCCTCTGCAGCTAGAGCAGCCATACCTTATAGTACCTGATTTTTATCTAATATTTAACTTTAAATAAGATCCTGTATTTCCTAAATTAAAAAACCCCTTTTATAGGATATCTAATTAGTTAATTACTTATATTTTTGTTTCTATTTCTTATTTATAGCTTATAAATCATAATTTTCTTTAATAAGAGTAGTAATACTATTTATAGCTAATTAATAGCCTTTAATAAATTAATTTAAGGCTGTATTTATAAGGCTTAATAGGCTCTATATATACTTTTTAAGTAATACCTTAATTATTATTACCCAATACTATAATTAATAATATTATAAGGTATTTTTAGTATCTAATTAATTAAGGTACTACTAGTATGGCTTCTAGGGGGTATAGGGGTCTTAAGCTATATATGAAGCTATATAAGTACCTATTCTAGATTAAATAGTACTAATCTAGTTACTATAAAGCTATTCTTAATATTCTCTGATTTAAAGGCTTTTATATAAGCTTTTGGGTAAAATCTAGCTTATTAATATAATTAATTCAGCTATATATTTTTTTCTGTAAGGTAGCTATATACATACTTTAGAACTATAAAATAGCTGATATTAAGAGGCTATAAGAGATAAGATAAATAAAAGAGGCATATAGATTAGTATAATATTATTCTAGGTATAAATATAATTAAATTAAGGTATTAAATGGCTGCTATTCTATTAAGGACTAATTATTATTATTATTCTTCCATTTTATAGAGCGTTTTTCAGTCTAAGACTATGCACGCTCTGCCTACCACCTAGGTG